>NC_142763.1:29947922-30172922 GCF_054948205.1 Urtica dioica subsp. dioica | reverse complement strand
AGATTCTAATAACACGATGATACATACCAAAAATTAAAGCATTAATAACAACAACTAGATGATATGAACCGAATCAATATGCTCATATTTAGGTTACAGAAGTCATAGACTATGACTCATAATGTGCAATGATTAACGAATTATATACGCTGACGTATTAATAACTGGGGAATCTGAAGATATTTATTTTTTCATTCGGGACATTTGGTGAGGGTTTTTTTTTTTATGATTATACATATATAGTATGTTAAGGAAATCGAAAGTTGCGGGGGACAAAATCTATTCAGCAGATCGCGACCTTGTCTAGCTCGGATTGTTCCAAGTAGGTATGAGAATGTCAGACCTACACGTCTTTGCCTCGTGTCTTATTTTTCTATGATTCAATGTCGCTTTCAATGTATGTAATATAGTGTTGCCATATTTATATGTTTTTATATAACATCTAGCAATATGTGCCACTCCCACGTCTTCTACTTGCCAGATGGCATTCTCTCTTCACCAATTCTCAAGCTTACATGTATTAAACTACGGAGAAATATCTATGAAAAAATATTGGTAATCTGAGTTTCGTTTGAGTTTGGGATGAGACTAGAATATATGTGATTTTTTTTTTCTTGCACCGAGCCCTATATCTTCTTGTTCTATTTTCGGTATAGTAGATATGCCATTGTGATGTGTCAATGGTCTTATCATCACCGATAAATGTTGGAAAACGACCAAAAGTGTTTTAAAAACATTAACGATAGACTTTATAATGGCCGGTGATTGATGAAAATGTCATTTCATGGGCATTTTGGCAAATTTCGCCAAAATTTTAAACTTCGATTAAGAGAATATATTTTTCGAAAAACATTGTGCTTTAAGAATAGTTTAACAAAATCTAGGCTATTTAGATTTTTGGAGTCTGAAATTATAATGTTTTTGTACATAAATTATTATTTAGCTTTGACACGATCTTTGTTGAGGATTTACCATAAACGCCGCTGTAAATTTTGTCAAATATATTTTAGTTATAAATTTTGTTAAGCATATTCAAGTTTATTACTTGAATGACCAAACTTTCATTTAACTTAATCGAGTTATATAAAACTTGTAGAGGCGACG
The DNA here is from genome assembly GCF_054948205.1 of Urtica dioica subsp. dioica. NCBI lineage: Eukaryota > Viridiplantae > Streptophyta > Magnoliopsida > Rosales > Urticaceae > Urtica > Urtica dioica. The sequence goes on along the minus strand of NC_142763.1, from coordinate 30,171,818 downwards.
TTTTATATATTTCCAGACGTATTTAAACAAGTTTAATAGAGACCTAGGGCTTATGGGGCTGAAATCTATATTATTGTTATACTATGCAAGGTGTCTACTCTAACCTTCAATGTATTAGAAATTATAAATCTGGTTGGTCTAAGTGAGAGTTACATTCAAACTTTCCTTAAGAGTAACAGAGAAAAACCTTAATTTTCATACTTGTACGTGTGCAAACTCTGAGGGTATGTTTGGACAGAAAAATAAGAGAGAAATGAATGTATATGTAGACATATATATATATATATATATATATATATATAAGGGAAAATATATAAAAGAGATGAATTCATTTTCCTGAAAATTTGGTGAAAAATAATCCAAATTTGTACACACGGCTCATATACATGTATCTCTCTTCTCACAATCCCTTTTCATTATCTCATTATTTTTCATTGACTTCCAAATATAACAAATCATTTTAATTTTTTATCCTACTTTCTCTTCAATTTTTTACTTGTGTAAATAGTCGAAAATAATTGTTTTTTTGTAAAAAAAAAAAAAATTCAATATTAGCCGTTGAACCTTCTAGTTTTCATATATAACCATTTTCAATAACAGTTAACCAGATTTCTAACTAGTTAACTAAATTTCAATAGTTGTTGAGCAGATTTCAATAACTGTTAATCAGATTTCAATAGTTGTTGATCATATTTCAATATTGATCAAATTTGAATAACTTTGAACCAAATTTCAATAACAGTCAACTAGATTTCAATAACAGTTAACCAAATTTCAATAGTTGTTGACCAAATTTCAATAATTGTTGACTAAATTTCTTAACATGAGAGTATTTTTGTCCCAAAAAAAGAGAAATTATTACCAGTGAAATATTTTGAAAATATGAGTTAAATATAAAAGTGACGCATATTTTATTTTAGTTATGAAATTTTCCTTTTTTACATTCTCTCATATTTTTCAAGTTATAAACGGACCCATAAATTAGTAAACGCCTTATTTTAGTATCATAGTACATTAACTATTGATAATTATTTTAATAAATATCATTAGTGTTATTAAAATAAAATGATTACTTGATGACTCAAATTTAAATTTTGTCCAGCACCTCAAATTATTTTGACCGGCTCTGATTATAGGCATCCCTACCTGATGCCAAACTTATCATGTTATTGCATATTATTTATGTTATAAAACCTTAAATATGGCAAAGTATGACCTTATTTTTCCTGAATTCCGTTTGAAACATATTTTACGCATAAACTTCTCAAGTAAAGGATTATTTTGAAACGAAGGCAAACAATCCAAAAGTGTATGTTGGTCCATGATTCGGGACAACTATAGCTGAAAATAGATTAAAAGGAAAGGGTGATTAATATTGAAAGAACTTGGTGAGCTAACTAACTATTCGATTTGAATAATTCAAAGTAATAAAAATAACGAATGAACATATACAATGATATGATTATTTTTTAGTGGCAAATTATTTTGCACATACTATTCATTTTATTTTTATTTTTTTTCCCAAAAAAAAAGGCTCCTCTTATTGTACTTCATGAGTACGCTTGTAAAATCCAATCACTCGTCTTTGTGTGCGCTCGAGATTAGGCACGTCATGATGTAATTCTTCAACCTTTGCTGAAGATATTCTCTGAATGCATGTATTCGTACACAAATTTGAGTAATAATACATTTATATGACCAAAAAAATTGTAATTGACAACTAGTACAATGACTTCATAACATTTCTTTAATTAATATAGAACACACGCTGATGGTTATTTTATACACAATTTATTAGCATAATATTTGGTATTTAGCAATTAATATTTGGAAGTTATATACATAGGCATTGTGTACGAGTAGTTCTTGAATTTTGTAAGTTATGGCAGATTGCCATTTATTCTGATTTTGAATACTTGGCAACTATGTCTTTTTTTTTTTTTTTTTTGAATAGGGGCACTATCGACCAGGATTACATGATATATTAGCAGTGCAAAGCGCAGGTGGCACTATCGGCCAAGATTACTTGGCAACTGTGTCTATATCGCCAACTTTTATCAATTTTAACTAAATCTCAAGTGTACATGTAGGTATTATGTGAACTCCATTTGGTTGGCAGTAGAAAATTACGGAGATCAATGGGTTACAGATACGGCGATGTGGTATACTACTTAGATTTTGGGTTAAAACCACAGTTACTCATATAATAAGATCATGTGAATAGTACAATTGAGATTAATCAATCTAAAAAATAATGGAAGTTAGGCAAACGAGCTACTAACTGGTAAAATTTATGGAGCAAGGATCCAGTAAAACCTGTTTCTTTTAATTATAATCATGACAATTTATTATTACCTAAATTCATTTTCTTGCAATTTATTTTTCTGTATATATTTTCTTTTTTATGGGTTTTAAACCAGATAACCATTTTTCTGAACATTTTATGGTTTCGACCATTCACCATAAATATAATATTTTAGGGAGCATGTGAGTTACTAGAGATGGAAATTTGATCCCAACACAAAACACAAAATGGTTACGATACGATCTAAAGCGGATTTTGATCTCAATAAATTGGTCGGTTCTTAATTGAATTGAACACTCTTAACACGATTAAATAATGGGTCAAAACGACACGATTACGGTAACACAATTAAAATTCAATTAACACAATTATTAAATGGTCGACACGAAACACGATTACGACCCGCACGAATATAACCCAGCTAAAATGATTACGATTAGTAGCTCGATTACAACCCAATTAAACACGATTAGTATTATGTATGTAAAATTATTAAATTATAACTATAAACATAAAATTGATATTAGAAAATGTGATGGAATATGTTATGTCATATATTGACATTTATGTTATCAATAACAACTTATAATTTTCAATAAATTTCTATATAGTTGAGGTTGAAAATAAGATATATTTGTATCAATATCAAATCAAGTATGATATCATATAGCCAATAGTATGTCAATTGACTTTATGAAAGCAATAATAATCCCTCGAACAATCACAATTCATACAATACTCTCATAATAATGTATCGTATTCAATCTTATTTTATTTCAATTCATATCGAACAATCACAATTCACAATTTACAATCATATTGAAAATAGTCTCATAGTAACATATCGTATTAAATTTTATTTGATTTCGATTCATAACGAACAATCACATTAACAATAATCTCAAAATAACATATCGTATTCAATTTTATTTGATTTCAATTCAATTTATATCGAACAACCACAATTCACAATTTACAATCACAATAACAATAGTCTCATAAAAACGTATAGTATCCAATTTTATTTGATTTCAAGTCATATCGTACAATCACAATACATAATTTACAATCACATTGACAATAGTCTCATAATAGCGTATCATATTCAATTTTATTTATGTCGTATTAAATTATAGTAAGATGGCTTATTACATTTGTTTTTAAATTCTCTTAAAAAAATAATATTTCACTTTACCTTACCAATGTTATTTTTTATGTAATTAACAAACTATTATTGTTTTTATATAATTATAAACTTCTATTATTATTTTATGTAACTATAAATTTTTAGATTAATATTGAGATTTGATATCCCTCCATAATATTTCCTCTATTTTTTTACATGAAATTTCAATCTAATATTTTGTTTTACCCTCCATCGCTTTCCCTGTCCCTCCTTTTCCCTTGATATTTGGCCTAATTTTTGTGGGAAAAAATAAAGAAAAAAATGCAAGCATAAAAAAAGTACTAGACACATCAAAAGAGAAGAGAAACGGAAAGAAGAAATTTCGGTATAAAAAATAGTGTGAAGAAAATCGCAATTGGCTTATATTAGCAGTTCCCGTTTCAACTATTGTTTCAAAATCTTTGGTTAGTACTGGCATTACAATTTTAGATGCATATCGTGTCTGACTTATTATACCTAGCACAATCGAGGCATTAGTTTGCACTCGTGATTGGCTTTATGGTAATTGGGCTTTTATATTTTATTTTATCTTTTTAGTTTTATGAGTCTTGAATTTATTTTTGTTTAGATATATTTAACTAATTATAAAATTTATGTAGGATGGAATGGAGAAGTCGATGATTTCATAAAAGACGTTTTGAAATTTAAGTAACATGACGAGGATGTACAATCCGAAGGTTCAAGTATTCGTATTGCTAAAACTAATCATAAGTCTTCTTTTATTTATTTTTGTGAATGATGATTGTATTTTTTAGTCTTATTTTCTAATGACTACTATGTTTCAGATATTTTTATTTTGTTAATACTATTTTTTTCTCTTATGACTACTATGTTTTTTATAATTTAATCGCAATTAATTGAGTCCGAATGTTTAAACACGATTAAATAAAGCATTTAACACGACTATTAAATGGTTTAATTTAAATGGCTATGGATTTGTAAAAAAAAAACGGGCAGATTTCGATTTACACTTTAAAAACGATTAATAAATTGGTAGTGTTTGGTTCTAATAATTATCTATGCAAACACGACAAGCGCGAAACAGTTATGACAGAAACACGAAATTGCCCTCCCTAATTTAAACTCACGATCTCACTTTAAAGATAATGTGAGATTATCACTAGATCAAATTAGGTACAACGACCATAATTATATTTACATGCGAGATTGATGAATTTAAAGATTGCATTTATAGACGTTAACCGTCATTTAAAAATCTTACACAATACCCTAGAAAATATGTCCATCGAGAGATACATAATTAAAAATCCTTATTATAAGAGGTTTTTTTTTTCTTCTTTAAATGCATCATAAGAACATGTAGCTCCAACCCGGTCCGCCCTCTGAGCTGTACTTCTCAGCTTCAAGGGAATGTTGAATTTGGTTACATGGAATGTTTTTATGTTTTATTTATGTATTTATACTATTGTGGAACTAAATTATTATACCTTACAACTAAATAACAAATTGAGAATATCCTCAATTTTATTCTTGTCAAGTTGTAAGCTGATGATGCCGTGTTATGCATGCATATATATACCCGTCCAATCCCACATTCTTTGCAAGTCTCCATTACTATCCTTAATTGAGCTTCTCTAGATCATTTTTTTTATCCCCAAAAAAAAAAAAACACAAAACAAACCTCCTCTAGGTTAAGAAAAGAGATCAAATAGTACAAGAATGGAAACTTTGGGAGCAGAGGGAGAGTGGACATCTCTGAGTGGGGTCTACACCGCGGAGGAAGCCGATTTCATGGCGTTGTTGCTCAGCAACCAAATCTCTTCAAACGGCGCAACAACATTGCAAAACTTCTGGCCTGATCATCATGATCTTCATCAGTCATCATCATCATCGTCATCCTATTTTCCAAGCAGCTATTGCTCTCTAGAGCTCTCAAACCCTAATATTACGTATACAACTTTCTCTAGAGGAAGTACTACTAGCCCTAGAACTACTTACAACTGTAGCACCGAGATGAGTGACCAAAACTCTCAGCCAGCCTCTATTGATTTCTTCGTCGGGGATTCGAAAACCACCACGAATAATAATCCCAACTCTTTTCTCCTCCAAAGAGACCATTGCGAGGACGGCTTGGTAGCGCCAAAAATCATCAAGAGATCCGCATCTTCGGCGTCTTTGGATGAACATAAAAAGGGTAGTTCAGGTGGCAAAAGGCCTAGAAGCTCCGACAACGTGAGTACTACTACTATTACTACTATATCTATATATACACATATTTTAATTGTTTTAATATTAAAATAGACGATGCATGGTCTATTTAGTTTAGATATAATATTAAGATGGCATTTTGTTGGTTCAGATTGAAGGAGTTGGTAAGAAGCAAGTGAAGTCAAAGAAGAAGCCGAAGTTGGTTTTGAGTATTCCGGAGCGCAGCGATGTGAACGAAGAATTGGGTAATGGGTTCGGGGCAAATAATGGGCCGAGCTCGAGCGGTGCGTGCTGCTCCGCGGATGAGTCCATCAATGGCGGTCTAGATCTCAGCGGTGGAGACTCTCCGAGCCTGAGTCCAACTGGGCCATCCGATAGCAAAGGCCGAGCTAGGAGAGGCTCCGCCACCGATCCTCAAAGCCTTTATGCTAGGGTATGTAATAAATTTTTATCATTATTTTTATATTAGGAAAATAGACTTAAACGTTTTTTACATTGTTAAATAACCAACGTTTGGTAAATCTTAGGTAAATAATCACTTTCATATATTTACGAACGTAAATCTCAAATAAATAGTACTCATCAATTATGACTTAGCTAAGATTTACCGAACGTTGGTTATTTAGCAATGTCAAATGTTTAAGTTGGCTATTTTCCTAATTTTTTGTCATTTTTATTTCTTTATTTTGCTTCGAAAAACTAAAAATGTCCTTTTATTACTCGGTGTAAAAATGGTTATTTAACAGAAAATTTTGTCTTTTTTGTAAATTTTAAATATTAAACTAAATTAATGTTTTTTAATTAAATTTCGTACCTACTAATTAAAGTAATCACTAAATTTATCTAACTTAATTTGATTTATGGCTATGAATATGTTGTTATACTAATTCAACGAAGCTTAAATTATACATAGCCATCAAATTTAGCTTGGCTATATATTCTGTAACCGTTAAATAATATTTTGAACTATACGTGTGTCCCATATTTAAAAATAATATACATTTATAATATTCTATTTTTTCATAAATAACAATATTGGACTTACGGTATGATAGAACATATGGACTTACGTTATTTTGCATGAAATTATGTTTTGCAGAAACGAAGGGAGAGAATTAATGAGAGGCTGAGGATTCTGCAGAACATCGTCCCAAATGGAACAAAGGTAATAATTTAGTGAAATATAAGGGAGTTATTTATTTCATACCCAAAAAAAAAAATCCGGAAAATGGTTTAAATAAATCACTAACTTCTAAGGAACATGATTCAGGTTGATATTAGCACAATGCTTGAAGAAGCTGTTCAGTATGTGAAGTTCTTACAGATCCAAATTAAGGTATGATTATTTTGAAAGAGCATTAGTACAACCCATTTCATTTCATACTTAAATTTGATCTTGACCGATAATTTATTCTCATTATCTTTCGTACCATATATACTTCTAAAATTAATCAATAATCTTGTTTGATTTTTTATTGTAGCTCTTGAGCTCCGATGATCTGTGGATGTACGCTCCAATTGCATACAACGGGAAAGATCTTGGACTTGATCATCAGTTGAAGCTTAGCTTGGCAAAACAATCATAAATAATTAAGAACATTGGTGCTTTGATTTCTGTTTTATGTGTTATTTATTTTTCAAACTGAGAAGAGAATAAATTTCACTGTTAAAAGTACCGTCGGAAATCAATTCTTTAAGTATATGATCAGATCGTAGTTTTGAATGGTGAGAGAAATAATGTCTTTTGCAATATCCGGCATTGATGTATCAATTCATGTATTCTCTTTTTCTTTTCTTTTTTTTTACATCACATTAAACCCTGTTATTATCATGTTGCAATAAAATATGATTCTTACGTATATAAATACATGCATACATACACAGAAATATAAATTTATATAAATATTTATCCAGCAATAGTAGCTGATTCTGCTTATTTTATTTATTTTGCTTCGTGTTTTAAATCCGAATTATTATGAATTTAATAACTTCCACGTTTGTACCGACTTCGCTCAACGTGCGTTCATGGCAACTTATAAGGCTCCATTCCCTTTTGACCATGACACCATTCACAGCAATAAATATATATATATATATATATATATGTGTGTGTGTGTGTGTGTGTAATTATATATTTTATATATGTATTCATACATACACACACACGCTGGCGCGTGGACCTGTGTTATAAGAATGTTCTAGATCGTATCATATATTTGTGTTCCATCATGTTTAAATTGTTTCTCTATACTTATCTATTCGATCTCCTATTCTAATATTTATTAGGAAGAAAGGGTGAAGTAGAATCAGCAGGTTAATTAATTCATGTAAAGACTCTTCGTGAGACGCTCTCGACCTAAGAGAAAAGACTCTTCGTGAGACTTCTGCCGTTACCATGAGTGACGAAGACGGTGGTCTTGATGAGATCACTAAACGCACCAGCTTACTTGAGATGGAAGACGATGATGACGATTGGGACAGGGAGGAGATCTCGGCGGCGTCATTCGCGGATGAAGGACTCCTCGGCAGACTAGTAACTAAGAAACCATTACGTAGGCAAGCTCTGGGGGCCCTCCTAGAGGGGCTGTGGAACTTGTCTAAGGGATGGAGACTTAAGTTACTAGAGACCAATGACACAGGGGTATTCTTTCACCTGTGGTGTAAGAATAAAGGAGAGTGTTTGGCAGTGGCTCATAGGGAGCTATGGTTCTACGGCCAAGGCCTTATCATTGTCAGGTGTTGGCCTCATTCAGGGGAATGGAAAGCTGTCAGTATGGATGAGATTAGCCTTTGGGTGAGGGCAGTCGGTTTACCCCCGGAGATGATGACGATGCACAATGCCAAGAAGGTCGCGAGTTCGGCAGGGCTCGTTGTGGAAGTAAAGATGGATAATCCGAAGGAGGCGATGTTCAAGAATTACTTTAGATTCAAGGTCTCTATCCCACTTGATGGTAAGCTATGCCTAGGACGGTTCGTACCATATGGAGGTAAAAAGACGTGGGTCGAATTTCAATATGAAAGACTCCCACCAGTGTGCTTCAGGTGTGGGGAGTTGGCTCACGAGGCGAAGGCTTGCCAGAATCCGGTCCTTATGATCCGAAGAGAGGATGGGGAGGAGGTACAAGCCATTGGAACATGGCTGAAAGCGGATATGAAGAAGGGGGGATGTTTCCTATCCCCGGTGGTGGTGAAGCCGGCCAAGGGCGGAGCAGAGTTGGAAGACAGAGCGACGGCCTCGAGGAGCGCGAGAGGGATTCATGGCGGTTCGGGTCCCAATGCTACTCATCACCCGCACGTAACTCAAGAGTCGGCGCCTTGGAGGGAAAAAGCAATTGGTTCGAAATCCGTGAAGGAGTTTCCAAGTTGCGAGGAGACAAGTAATAATGAGGTATCTGCTAATCATGCTAAGGCTGATGGGCCCAGAGTATCCCAGGCCCAATTTAGTTGTGGGATAGGACCTCAAGCAGAGAAGACCAACCAAGCTAAGTCTACATTCACGTTTGGGCTAAGTCGGTCCAACCCAAATGCGGGCCCAGAAGATAGTGTTGTATCAGACTTAGCACATACTTTGAAGGACGCGTTCAGAAAGCAGGAAAAGAAAAAAGCCAACAGAAGAAAAACCTCTGCGCGCACTTCCCAGGGTAGAAAGGGAACAAAGAAGAATGAGGTTAAAACACTTAGAGAGGCCGGAAGCCTATCAACGAAGAAGAGGGCAAGACTGTCTGCCGAGGAATATAGGGAAGCTGCTAGTAATCCCACCTCCACTCTGGTGGTCGAGCCAAATGTGGAGGCCAGTAATACAGGTAACTCGGCCCCGTCCCCCCACGCCATGGAGTCTTCTGTGCAATCGGATAATGACATGGCCGTCAGTGAAGTCAAATCGGCGAACCTTCAGGAGGAAGGTCGTCGGGAGCAATGATTTGCATAATCTGGAACGTCTAAGGGGCTGGGAATCCTTGGACGTTGGGGGCTCTCCGCACCCATGTGCGTAGGTACTCGGTGGACTTTGTCTTTCTTTCTGAGACTGAGCTCTTAAGGTCTCAGGTAGACAGGATGAAGTTGTCCCTGGGTTTTAGTCATGGTTTCGCGGTGGATAGAGTTGGGTTGAGTGGGGAACTTGCTCTCCTCTGGAAGGATTCTTGCAACATTACAGTGACAGGTTTTTCTCGGGGCCATATAGATGCGAGAATCACAGAAGGGGATGGTCGAAGTTGGCGTTTTGTTGGATTCTACGGGAACCCGGACGCGTTCATGAGATACCACTCGTGGGAGCTGTTAAGGCGGTTAAATCAAGCAAGTTCGGAACCATGGGTCTGCGGAGGAGATTTTAATGAGATCCTCCAGGCCCATGAGAAAGAATGAGGGGAGGAGCGAGCTAGTAGGCAAATGGAAGATTTTCAGAGAGTCGTCGACGACTGCGACTTTCGGGACCTGGGATTTGATGGGTTTCCGTTCACGTGGCAAAGGAAGATAAAGTGTGGTTTGATTCGAGTAAGGCTAGACCGGGTCTTAGCCAATGGGGGTTGGGAGGATCGGTGGCCGGAGGCGAAGGTGAAACAATTGCAACGTTGGGGGTCGGACCATAGACCTTTGATCCTGTATACCGAAGGGAATAAGTCTGATGAGAAGGGGAATAGACGCGGGAACTTTAGATTTGAAGACTCGTGGTGCGAAGAAGTGGTGTGTAGACAGATTATTGAAGAAGCTTGGAACTCGAATGGGCGCGAGCAACAACCTCTGGGTGAAAAACTAAATAAATGCAGGAAAGATCTCAGTAGATGGGGGCGTGGGAAGCTAGTGGAACTAAGGTCAGCAGTGGAAAGGCAACGCTTAGTTCTTTACGGCTTGACGGAGAGTCTGGTTGAAGCTCCGGTCACCATAAAAAGAGAAGAAGATTAACTGAATGCCCTTTTGGAGAAGGAGGAGAGGTACTGGTGCCAGAGAAGTCGTGCTCTTTGGCTACGAGAAGGCGACAGGAATACGAAGTACTTCTATAGGAAAGCAACACAAAGAAGAAAAAAGAACACAATCTGTGGCTTAGAGGCAGAGGATGGGAGTTGGAGGACGGATGTGAAGTGCGTATCCAGGATCGTCACGAGGTATTTTTCTGAGATCTTCTCGTCCGCCGAGCCTTCGCCGGAATCCATTGCTGTGGTTACAAATTGTATCCCGGGGAGAATTACGGCGGATATTAATGAGAGACTTCTGGAGCCTTTTACTGAAGACGAAATTAAAACTGCGGTCTTTACCATGGACCCACTGAAAGCGCCAGGAGAAGAGTTTTCCGGTGAAATTTTACCAGCAATTCTGGGGGATTGTTGGGGAGGAGGTAACACAGTTATGCCTGAAGGTCCTTAACTCGGATCAGGAACCGCGGGACATTAACAGGACGACTATTGTGCTAATTCCGAAGGTTTCTAGACCAAGAAATATTCGTGAATTTAGACCAATAAGCCTATGTAATGTTATGTACAAAATTATTACGCGTTGCCTCTCTGAGCGGTTGAAGATAGCCATGTCGGTCGCCATTTCAGCTAACCAGAATGCGTTTGTAAAGGGCAGGCAGATTGGTGACAACATAGTAGTTGGGTTTAAAGGAATCCATACCATTAAGCGGAATCGGTTTGGGAATGGGGGCTCAGCAACGTTAAAACTTGATATGGCAAAAGCCTATGACTGGGTTGAACGGTGCTACTTGGAGGCGGTGATGCTAAAGCTTGGCTTCGACGTGAGGTGGGTTGGAAAGATTATGCGGTGCGTAAAGACGGTTCGGTTCTCCATTAATCTAAATGGCAATTTGGTGGGACCGGTGTCTCCGCAACAGGGACTCAGGCAAGGAGATCCATTGTCACCTTTTTTGTTCCTCTTTTGCTCGTAAGGCCTTTCCGGTCTGTTGAGTAAGGCAGAGGAATTGGGGGAGATTGAAGGCATAAGATTTGGAAACCCAGGTATCCATGTGTCCCACCTTCTTTTCGCAGATGACAGCATGCTCTTTGTTAAGGCGAATGAGAGCAACATGGAGGCGGTCAGAAGGTGTCTGGGGCTCTATGAGCAGGCGGCCAGACAAAAGGTGAACTTTGATAAATCAGTGATATGTTTCGGTCAACAAATAGAGGAAATGGAACAACAGAGGATAGCTGATGTTTTGGGAGTTAAGGTGACGGATAACCTTGATAAATACCTCGGTCTACCAACTTTCTCAGGAAAGAGTTGTTCTCGTTCGTGCTCGAGAAGGTTTGGAATAAGATCACGGGATGGAAGGGGGGTTTGTTTTCGCAGGTGGGGAAAACAATTCTCCTCAAGGCTATTGTGCAAGCCATTCCGAGTCATGCGATGAGTTGCTTTCGGCTCCCAAAAGGGCTTATTGATCAGCTACATAAGATGATGAACGCTTTCTGGTGGGGAAGTACGAAAGAGAAGAGACGAATACACTGGGGAGCATTGGGGAAAGTTGTGCAAACACAAGGCGAAAGAGGGCTTGGGATTCTGAGACCTGGAGGATTTCAATCAGGCAATATTGGCGAAGAAAGCTTGGAATATTATTCGACAACCAGATAGTTTTGTGAATAAAATTCTAAAGCTAAGCTATTTCCCGGACTCCCACTTCATCGATGTTGAAGAAATCTCTATGAGCTCGCAGATTTGGAGAGGCATTTTATGTGGAAGAGAATTGATACTCAAGGGATCGAGATGGCTGATCGGGGATGGCGAGAGTGTGGACATTATTGGCGACAAGTGGATCCCGAGACCGAGAACCTTCAGCCTCATCAACCCGCCGCCACTCCCAGCCGGCATGAAGGTGGCGGAGATCAAAAGGCCGAATAGAGAGTGGGACTACTCCCTGATCCGTGCAATGTTTGATCCGGGGGACGCAGAACTAATCCTCGCACTACCGACCAGCAGCCTAAACCCAGCAGATAGGCTAATGTGGCAATACACGAAAGACGGAGAGTACAGCGTGAAGAGTGGATACTGGGTAGCTCAAGACTGGAAGGAGGAGGCAAGTTCTTCGGACACAAGCGCTGAGGCTGGCTGGTGGAAGGGTTTATGGAAGCTAAATGTCCCACCTAAGGTAAAACTGTTTGTTTGGAAACTGTGTCATAATTGGATCCCGACGAACAGCAACCTAGAACGTAGAAAGGTTGTATGCAATAATCGCTGCCCAAGATGTGGCCGGGAAGCAGAAACGAGTTTCCATGCATTGTGGGAATGCAAGGATGTCCAAAAAATATGGAAGCTCGCGGGGGTAAAGAGAGGGATGCAGATTTGGGAAGCAAATGACATCACTGGAGGGCTAGCAAGACTCGCTCGAGACATGAAGAAAGAGGAGCTGGAGTGGTTCCTTATGCTATCCTGGCGGGTGTGGAACAATAGGAACGATGTCGTGATGAAGGGTGTGAGGTGGTCGGCAGCAAGGCTAGTGGAGGGATGCGCTAGTTACCTGACGGACTTCGCCAACTGTAATAAATCGAAGCGAGGACAGGGGCTGGAGAAAGCCGGGACAAAGAAGTGGCCTCCTCCGCCTGGGAACGTCGTGGCGGTCTCAGTAGACGCTGCTCTTGACATGGCTACGTTGAGGTGTGGAACGGGTATGGTGCTGAGACGTAGCGATGGCAGCCTGGTGGCTTCAGCGATTAAAGCCATCCCACAGATGGTACGACCCTCGGAAGCAGAGGCGAGCGCAATCCTTCATGGGATCCGGTTGGCGGCTCAACTTGGCTATGGAGATGTTATCATTCAGTCCGACTGTCAACAAGTAATTACGCTTATTAATAGCTAGAAGACACAGGTGAACGAGATTTGGCACCTCAGAGAGTTGTTTAGGAGGTGCAAGTTTGCTCATATCCGGAGGGAATGTAATACCCCAGCCCATTATTTGGCTAAGTTCTCGTCAAAGTTTGACTCGTTTGAAGTATGGGTTTGTAATGGGCCGCCTTGGCTGAATTCTTTGATTGAGGCTGGTTTGCCTAGTTAATGAAGAAGTTCTGGTTTGTTTTAAAAAAAAAAAAAAAAAAAGAATCAGCAGGTTAATTTGTCTACCGTTAATTTATCTCTCATCGATACTTTAATTCAAACATTACCTTCCCTGCATCTTTTTAGTTTATATAGTTTCTATGAAATTATAACTGATCTTCCTTAATTAAATATTTATTTCAATTACTTAGAAAAAAAAAAAAAAAAAGACATGTTAAACAGTTGATCCACCATATCTTCACCCACGGAGCTACGCACACAAGGTCCATACCCAAGGGCGGAGCTAGCTAAGAGATTGGGGGAATAAGGTACATATTTCTCCCCCGACTTTTGAAAATTAATAGTAATACCTCAAATTTTTATATATTTTTTAATCTAAAATTATATGCTTTTCATTAAATATATTTTATTCTTTACCCACATAAAATTTAGAATTTTTTTTTAATCAAATTTTGACAGACTTCAAATTTTGGCTCTACAACTGTCAATACTGAACCTTTCTTCATCACCATATCTTGACTCTGCTCCAAAATTATAGGGACTTATTGGAGTAAAATATGTAGTGTCAAAAAATCACAGCTCAACGAGCAGTACTGCAGTAAAGTGTCAAAAAGTTAGTCGTTGGTCCAAAAGTCTAAGCTGATGTTCATATTTATTATACAATCGGTCATATTTTAATAACAAAACTCTATCTATGGTTCCTAGTTTAGTCTAGTGGCAATTTCACACAAATTTCTTAGTGAGGTCTAAACGCACCAGACCCAAAAATAAAAATAAAAGATAAACGCAAAACAAAACACATACCCAATGGAGGTTATGCAATTTTTCTAGGCCTCCAAACTAATGGTATACATAGTGGACGTAAGAAGAAAAAGAAGGCTTCAAAATAGCTAGAGCTGGGCATCCGAAACTGGTCTACTCTAGACTAGATGTATACAATGGCTCTGTATACTCGCTTGGTTAGTTGATGTTAAATCTGCAATGAACATTACCTTCACATGGCAAAAACCATGAACCTCGAGAAACATTAATAATGAAAGACTTATTCTTTGAACAATGAAATTAAGTTACTTCATATCCTAAAGGGAAGAAAAATGATAACGCTGCACTAGAACTAAGGGGCGGGGCTAAAAGCTACACAATGGAGCTGAAAACTCGTGTTGTATCATATGGCCAATCTAAAACTACCCTTATGTTCCTGAATAAGCAGTGGACATTTCCAAATATGGGCATTAATTTATTATCCAACATATGTTACACAGACATCTATAAGATCACAACTCAAAATTCTGTGACTAGATGGAAGGGGAGGTATTTTTCAAGGTTACACACCGTGGTGTTGATGATCACATGAATGTTTACAATTCCAACCCTGTCTCTCTCCTCTCTCTTTCTCTTCCTCATGTGTGGTTCTCACTGACGTGGTTTGGGACTTCCGACTGGCTGTCCAGAGGCATATACTGTGCCATTATAGCTCTGATTTCCGAGTCCATATACGACTGCAAAACCCAATGTTAACAAAGTCACCATCGATTTTGCTTCTAACACCTCCATTTTGATAACTAATTGCAATCTTAGTAGATTCAGATTGTTGATTAAGCACTCTAATACTGTTTATATCTCCATGCCCTTATTATTGTTTCTTCTCCAGTATCTAAAATAAATAAAATAAAAATTAAAAAACATTACCCTCAGTCTGTATTTGTACACAAGGTATGCTCCCCCAGCAGCCATGCCCAAGCCTATCAAAATGATCCAAATAGCAGTCCACGCAGATCGTGTCTCGCCAGAAGTTTTACCTGATAATCGCAGATATGAGATCAAAATAAATATAATACTGCACAGGTCCTCTCTCTCTCTCTCTCTCTCTCTCTCTCTCTCTCTCTCTCTCTCTCTCTCTCTCTCTATATATATATATATATATATATATATATATTATTTTTACAACCGTGGGTATCCGGGCATCGTCCGACTAATGCCCATGACGACCAGACAATTTAACCAGGAGACCATCCCAGTGGCCCCAAATTTTTTAAGTTTATGGGGGATTGTACCTGTGAGACCATGCAGGTATCCACACACACATACACATACATGTATACACACACACACACACACACACTTATATACGTGTATATGTATATATACGTGTATATATTATCTTACGGAGTCAAGATAGGGAAACTCACTTATACAGGTGTCGTGGTCCCTCATGTAGAGTAGATCCCCACCGCAAGTACACTCGTAGCTTCCCCAAGTATTTTTGCAGTTGCATGACGAGCACTGACACGCCTTTCTCTCTTTGCATTCATCAATATCTGCATCAAATTCGACAGCTCCATGTTACAGGGGGTAATTTCTCTATGACCCTTTTATTACCTTTTTTTTAAGGGTTTGAGATATAGCCCACCTTTAGTTAATTTCTTGTAAATAGCCAAGTAAACTTATTAACAGATTAATAAAAGACTTATTTAACACAGTCAAACATATATTTTAGGTAGTTAATAGGCTACCACATATGCAAGTTGGCTATTTACAAAGTATTTACCAAAGGTTGGCTAATTTACAATTCCTATAGTTTAGGTGGCTTATGTAGCCAATTTTTTGTTTTTTTAATATATCAAATTATGCAGTTATGCACATTCCGGAATATTTGGGCTTACCAGTACAAGTTTTGACACCGTCGCCTTTAAATCCAGGGGGACACGTGCATTTTACCTCCCCGTTGTCCTGTTGTGCAGATGAAGAAGAGAGTGAGGTAAACAGTCCCTTGGATGATATTTTATTTAAATTTTAGAATTAAAAAAAGACGAAAAGATCACATACAGTGCAAGCAGAATAAGCATGCCCATTCCGAGCCTCGTGCCAACACCCACCATTGTTTATCTTGCACCTCCCTGGTCCACTTGCTGAGAAATATAATCGAGCATCAATATATCTATCTTTCCATTACAAGTTCAAAAATGGCTAGTCATTTTTACTTTTACCTTCACATGTGGTATAACCATCGCCTTTAAACTGAACGCCATCCAGTAGGGGACATTCACATACCCTCCCTCGGAATGTATCCTGAATGAAATGATAAATAGTCATATGAAAGAAAAAGATTAACGAAAAGAAAATACCCACATGATATGACCAATATATATATATATATATATATAAAATGTACCTTGCAAGCGGTGATATTTGCTTCTTTATCTTTCCAGCAGCCACCATTGTTCTCCAAGCACTCATTTGTCTCCACATCTGCCAAAATTTATAATACCAAAAATATAAGGATTTTGGTTGATAACAAAAAAAGTCGTCGCGCGCATACAAAAAAATGGGCGAAAATAAATAGAGAAAGTTGGATGATAAATTTTTATCAAACATTTTTAGTTGAGACACCTACCACCACTTAAACAAACAGCTGGTTCAGTTGTTTCCTCAAAACCAGAACAGATGGCCTTCAAAACAGCACCTTTCTCCAACTTTCCTGCAAGAACGTACATACACATGCTCTATGAGACCAGATTCTCAACATAACAGAAACACTAAGACAATATGATCGCCGAATGTGAAGTTGCCAACCTCGGTATTGACGATTATTCACAACAAGAGTAGGCAATATGGTCACATCACCTCTTGTTCCTTTCCCAACCTACACAAAGAGCATATATAATTTTTAAATCTGGAGAGCACAGTATAATGAAAAAAGAAAGGTTCATTCGAAGTCGAAAAACTGAATAATACTTGGGCATCTTGCTCTTCTTTAAGAAGAGGATGTTCAGAGTCTGCATTAGGGTCTCCCATACATTTCTCTATGCTTCTAGCATCAAGCCCTGTGGACATCACAATTAAAAAAAAAATTAATAATCAATCAAGTGACACTTAAAAACTTATAGATAACGCTATGAAGGATCATGTACCAAGAGACTTGATGACACTATTAGCACAGTCCTTGTTGTACTTTTTCTCCTTCATGGGACATCTAATTTGGAAATCAGTGACATAGTCCCACCAGACCCAAGGCTTTTTCGTCTCATTGGCCACTTTGAAAACGCAAAGTTGCCTCAGGTTTTCGACGACCACGTCTTTTCCGTCGTAACCCGAGCTGAAATCCTGTTCGGGATCCGGGGCGCAGTATCTCCCGTGATTTATGCACTGAGACTTACACTGTTTGCTCAGCGTAAAAGCCTCAGGGCAATACCACGTTATGTAATGAGGAGTGAATAGGGTATAACCACCTTTCTCGAGGATCTGAGCCGCGCCCTTGAAATCCTTGACGAATTCCATCAGCATATCGCATTTGACCCCACATTCGTCGTTGCTGTTTGTCCACAGCTCGTACTCAACGCGGTCGTCTGGGTGTGGCACGGCTTCCCTCCAGTCAAGATTCACGTTGACCATATCCCCGGCACTGATTGACCTCTTTAGTATTTCTCCGAAACTCTTCTCAATGAGTGCCGACGGGATGGTTATATTCTCGATGTACTTGGCGCTTGAACCGTCCTCTCCTGGAGAGTCCATTGTTATAAGAGCTTCTTCCATGTCATCGGCGACAAGAACCGCAGATGCTCCGGCCTTCTGGGCGTTCCAAACCTTCAAGGCAAAGAAGCAATCTGGAGAGCAACAGAAAAATCGAAGAAACAGTTTAGTACACGGTCTCAAATTATTGTTATGCAAAGGACAATCTAAATCGACATTAAAGACAACAATAGCATTTTAAATAACTTTTCCAGAAGTAAAACTAAGTTAGATCATTTGGGTTATTCGAATTTAGAGCTAAAGGTATGTGAAGTTTGAAAGCGTCATCTGGGCATCTGAGGGCACATATAGGCATACTAGTTTAATGGATTAAATCATAACTTGGTACAACAGAAAATTTAAAATCTTGTCGGAAGTTTCGAAAGATATAGAATCAATCATAAAAACTCACAAACAGAAACTTCAACCGTAAGTGATATGCCTTTAACAATAAAATATATATATATATATATAACACACACACACACATACAGAAAACAGTGAAAAGGCAAAGGAGCTTAACAAATCCTAGCTGGAAAACATGCAAATTAATCCAGCCAACGCATCTGATATGTATCTACTAGGTGATAAAAATCTCAATGCCTAAAACGATATCAGAAGGTACTAGATTCAAATTTCCTTTTCCGTCTCATAGCTGCCAAATTAAACCATACTTAACTTGGTTAAACCCCACCAAAAAGAGCCCAGGAAATGAGTAGTAGAAAAGGAAATGGGATATGTAAAACGGGCAACTATAGTAACTCAAGAACTTGAAGTATGCTTCAAGTGTAGTTCCAACCTTTAACCGCACAGCAACGACAGAAAAAATGGAGTACCAAACCGTAAAATTAGATCAACACACCATAACTAAATAAATAAATACTAAGTTAACTACGACGAAAAAAAAAAAAAAAAAAAAAACCCCAAATCTCAAAGCACACAATCAGAAGCTATCGACAGCAATAAACACACTCAATGAAACGCTAACCAGACCCCGAAAGCAAACACTGAATCAAAACCAGCAATCCACGCGACGCAAACAAACCGACTCGAATCTCAACGAGAAAGAAAATAGAAATTGACCTCCGCGATCGAGCAAGACGAAAGTGGGAAGAGCTCCGGCGCGAGACTGGAAGGAGATCCCGGAATCGGAGAACTCCTTGCATCCCTTCTGATTGTCTTTAGGGTACACCACGTTCCCCGCCATACTCCCTCCGTACTGCGGGATTCCGAAGTTTCCGATCGCGCTGTCGTGAGGCCCTCTAATCTTGTCCGGTGACGTCACTCTCAGGTTGTTCTTCTCCACCACGAACCTCGCCTCCGTCGACGCCAGAACCGCCGCGACGACCACCAGCACCGCCGCGGAGGAGATCGACCACCCCCGAACTTCCATCGACGGAGCTCTCAGTGTTAGAGAGAGGTTGAGAAATGGTCTTCTCTGCAATTCGACTGAATCGGATTTCAGAGAAGAAGAGGATAAAGAAGAAAGAGGAAATTGATTGTTTCTCAGTGGAAGTAAACAATCTATCTATGAAGAGTTAAGACGAAGACGAAGACGAGAGATAGATTTATTCAATTTTTATTTATTAAATTTAGTCCAAGTACTTGAGAAATAAGTTAAAAGTTAAAACAAACCAGAGAAATGAAAATGGAAAGAAAAACAAAAATCATTTATCAAAAATTAAAAAATTAAAAAAAATCATATCTGAAAAATGGAAAATTATTATGGCAACAATATTGTTTTATATAATATAAAAATAGAAAATCCTTTCAATATCGACGTCGTATAAATTTACATACTTGTCCGGAGAATCGCTCTGTAGTAGTCCCTGTTGTGCAGTGGCAATATGGTAACTTGATGTAATCAACCGATTAGAATTTTAGAATACGGAACTCTTCATCAGGGCATCAACGTGTTTCGCGATTTATTATTTAATTCATCTTAATCTTGTCTTGTAGATTACTTAATTTAAGAGTCTGTTCACCCTCACTGTTATCTTATTTCTTGTTGGATGATATTTTATATTTAATCTCATTTTATATTTTTTTTTTCTTTCAGGTTAAGTCTATATGGCTCATTTATTGTCTCTATCGTTTTTCTTATGCCTTAATTAATACTTTCTTTTAAGACAGGCACATACTAAACTTATATATAATGCAATTTTCTTGACCGGACTAAGCATATCGAGATCGATCGTAACTTTATCAGTGAAAAAGATAGAACCAAAGACTATTGAAATGAAATATATTTCGACCCGACATCAAGTGGTAGATATTCTTACCAAGTCTCTCTTTAGAGCTAGTTTCTCCGAGTTGTGTAACAAGTTTGATTTCCTCATTATTTACAATCAAACTTGAGGGGGATTGTTGAAGTTCAACTCGTCTTCCCAGCTCAACTCCTCTCCACATTGTCGTTCCAGCCAATTAGTCCAAGATGTCGCGACCTCGGAATCACCGTTGTCGTTGTGACTATAATATCGAAAGTTGTGTATATTTATTATTATGTTTTTCCGATGTAGTTAGTTGAGAATGTTCTCATTTAATTACTCTCTTTTTTCTGTAACTCTATAAATACTTGTAGAATCATGTTGGAAAATCCATGGGAAACCATCAAACTTGAAGTCAGCTCGGGATACCAAAGATTCGAACTCAAACGGAAATTTGGTATCCACCTTATCCGCTGCATTGACTTCCACCTTAGGTGTCTCCCTATTCAACAATGACCAACTCGCAATACTCCAAAAACTCATCCAACAAGCTCAGCTTGGAGGAGAAAGCTCGGGAACACTTTTCCATCTAGGTAACTCTCCTCGATCTCTCCATGTAAGTTCAAAAAATTCATCAGCATGGATTGTCGACTCAGGGGCCTTGGACCACATGACTGGTAATCGAAATTTGTTCACCGAATATTCTATGTGTGATGGAAACATATCAGTCATCATTGCCAATGGATCCAAATCCAAAGTCGTTGGCATCGGATCTGTGCTCAATTTAGATTTTTTAAAGCTGGACTAGTTGTTTCCTCAATTACGCTGCAATTTACTGTATGTGCACAAACTTAACAAGGATTCTTGGTGTCGAGTTGTTTTTTATGAAAGTTCATATGTATTTCATGACCATGATTTGAGGAGATAGATTGGTAATGCCGAGCTGAGTGTCGAACTCTACATCCTCAAGCCCAATGCATCCAATGTGACCCACCTATGTCAAATAGCCCAATCTTCATCTCCACACAAAGAAATCATGCTGAACCACCTTAGATTAATGCATCCAAGTTTTATGCATCTCAAAAGAATGTTCCATTCTCTATTTCGCTAAACATACTTGTAGCTCGTATTACTCTAATTCATACAAACCATCTCGTCTGTTTGCTACAATATACAGTGATATATGGGGAACCTCAAAAATTCCGAACATTGTTGGAGCTTGGTGGTTTGTGCTCTTTGTTGACGACCGTATGAGACTAAGTTGGATATATATGATGAACCACAAGTCAAAATCAGCCGAGCTATTCAAATCCTTCAACAAAACCATTCAAACTCAGTTTGACACCTCCATTCAGATCGTTCATAATGAAAATGCCCGAGATTATTTCAACTCAGAGCTCGGTTCCTTTTTCAAACCCAAGGCGTAGTTCATTCAATCTCATGTGCTCATACTCCTAAAAAATGGGGCAGCTGAGTGAAAAAACCGACATCTTCGCGAGATTGTTCGAGCTATCATGTTCTCCTTAAATATTTCATCCCATTTCTAAGGAGAAGCAGTTCTCACATCCACCTACCTCATAATTTGAATGCCATATCGGGTCCTTAACTTTAGAATTTCAGCTAGTGTCCCCCTTGAAAAATAAATTCAAACATGACTCATTTCCAAACTCCTTCCAAAAGTGTTCGGTTGCTCCGCATTTATCCACACATACAATCAAGGAAAACTCGAGCGCCAATCAATGAAGTGTATCTTCCTTGATTACTCGGCAGCTTAAAAAAGATATAAGTGTTATGAACCCGTAACCAAAAAATTCATAGTATCTATGGATGTTACTTTCCACGAGCTAAGTCCTTATTTTCCCAGTTACGGTCATCAGGGGGAGAGCTATATGACTTGCCGAATTGGCTGATCATTAATCCGAACTTTAGTTCGATCTCAGCTCTGAGCTCCGACCTAGTTATCCAAACACTGATCCCGTTCCCAGCCTTCCAAAACCCTTCTAATCTCCTTATGAGCTCGGAACACTCAGACTCTAACTAAGATGTCCCTTATAGTTCAAACCTCACCCAGAGTCAAGCTTCAGCTTGCATCCATGAAGGCTCTCTATCTTGGACACCAAAAACAGCGAACGAGGTAATAGTGCTTCTCCTTCTGACTTACCTATTGCCTTAAGGAAACCTACTCGGTCATGTGGTCCATATAGGATCGAAGATTATGTGTACTACAGAAATCTCTCAGCGAGCTATCAAGCCTATGTGACGAGAACAAAGGAAGTCGTGCCCAACTTCATCAAAGAAGCTCTCCATATTCCAGCTTGATAAGTTGTAACTCATGCAAAAATCCAAACTCTCGAATAGAACGATATCTGGAGATCATTGAGCTGCCACCGGGAAAGCAAACTGTCGGATGCAAATGGTTGTTCACCATCAAACATAATCTGGATGGCATAGTGGAGAGGTTCAAAGCTCGTCTTGTCGCTAAAAGGCACACTCAGGCTTATGGCATTGATTATCAAGAAACATTCGCACCGATCCCAAAAATAAGCACCATCAGAGTCTTTATCTCTCTAGCTGCCAACTTAGATTGGCCTATGCTCCTGCTTGATGTGAAGAATGCTTTCTTGAATGGAGCACTAGAAGAAGAAGAAGTCTACATGCAAATTTCACCGGGCTTCGAAAAGCGATCAGAATGTCACTAAAGTCTGCAAACTCAAGAAGTCCTTATACGGATTGAAACAATCACCACTTGCTTGGTTTGGTAAGTTTACTCACGTCTCAAGCAATACAACTACTCGAAAATTAAAGCAGATCATACAATATTCTCAAAAGTCTCAGCCTAAGACAACCATTCCATCCTAAGAGTATATGTTGATGACATAGTCGTAACTGGAGACGATCTCAAGGAAAAAGCGAGATTAAAGCAGATCCTGTCATCTGGATTTGAAGTCAAGGATTTTGGAAACATGCAATATTTTCTCGGCATTGAGGTCACCTGGTCTGAGAAAGCCATCTTTATATCTCAGCAGAAATACACTATGGACCTTCTCAAAGAAACGAGCAGGCTCGATTGCAAGCCAGCCGACACTTTTATGAATCCAAACGTAAAGCTCGCAACTCGCTAAAATAAAGTCGCCACCGACAAAGAAAGATTCAAGCAACTCATGGGACAGCTCATCTATCTCACCCATACCAAACCTGACATCGAATTCTCAATGAGCATGGTCAGCAGAAGTCCACATGGAAGCCGTCATGAGAATTCTCAAATATCTCAAATTTGCCCAAAGAACAGTTCTATGATTCAAGAAAAGAAGTAGCCGAGGAATTAAAGTCTTCACAGACGTAGTCTGGGTAGGGTCTGTATCAGATCAAAAATCTACATCCGGCATGTGTACCTATATGTGGGATAATCTCGTCACCTGACAAAGCAAGAAACAAACCGTGGTTGCTTGAAATAGTGGAGAAGCCGAACTCAAGTCATTAGCAAATAGAGTGTGCGAAGGATTGTGGTTGAAGCAGATGTTGGACGACCTCAAGATCAAGCTCGAATGTCCTATTAAGTTTCCATGTGACAACCAAGCTACTCTAAGCATTGTAAAGAATCCAAAGCATCATGACCAGACTAAGCATA
Organism: Urtica dioica subsp. dioica; assembly: GCF_054948205.1. Taxonomy (NCBI): domain Eukaryota; kingdom Viridiplantae; phylum Streptophyta; class Magnoliopsida; order Rosales; family Urticaceae; genus Urtica; species Urtica dioica. Next base: position 30,147,840 of record NC_142763.1, on the reverse strand, counting down.
TCGAGATCGATCGTCACTTTATCAGTGAAAAGGTAGAGCCAAAGACTATTGAAATGGAGTACATTCCGACCCGACATCAAGTGACATATATTCTTACCAAGTCTCTCCATCGAGCTAGTTTGTCCGAGCTGTGTAACAATCTTGATCTTCTACCATCAACCTTGAGGGGAAATGTTGAAGTTTAGCTCGTCTTCCCAGCTAAACTCATCTTCAACTCGTTTTCCCAGCCAATTAGTCCAGGCTAGCGTGACCTCAGAATTACCACTGTCATTGGGACTATAATATCGAAAGTTGTGTATATTTATTACTTTATTTTTTCCGATATAATTAGTTGTGAATGTTATCATTTAAGTCCTCTCATTCATAATAATAAGCTGAATAAATTTTCAGAATCTCTGTGATTCTACAATATTAATATTTTGATGATAGGTACTTGTCATTTTGGTGATGATAGTTCAGTTAAACACTTAACTCATTACGTATAAAACTCTAAATTGTCAATACTAGCTTCTTTTTTTTTTTTTTAATCAAGCCATTACTAGTTCTTTTTTTCTTAATCAAGCCATTACTAGTTAAATATAGCGTATTAATATGAGCTTATAACATATATATATGTATACATATTAACTTCAATATATAATTTACAAACGAAATCCATTTAATATTTAAATAAATTTCAAAGTGTGACAATAATGATTAATCGGTTAAACCTTTGATTATTGTAGACAATTAATGATTAACTGTTCAAAATTGTTAAAGATTTAACTGGTTAATCGTAGTTGTTTTAGAATAACTTAACTACTGAATTATTGGTTAACCACAATTAACCATAAAAATCAATTAAAATTAATTAGTTGGTTCATTTAACCAAAAAAAAAGTTAAATTATAAAGAATTAATGACATTTTTGGCCCCTCGTCTTTGACCTCTTTAACACCTTGGTCCCTGATTAAAAAAACTTACAGTCTTGGCCCATTATGATCAGCCAATTTTCATATTTGGTACTTCTGTTAATTTTTCTGTCAAAATTGACGGATACTCATCACGTGCAAGTCACGTGTGCGAATTATGGAGGGTAAGACATTTCAATATTGACTTTTTTTTATTTTTTTTTCAAGTTTGATTGAATTAATTTGGGAAATTATTAATTTGGAATTTTGAATATCCAATAAATTAATCCAATATTTTCATTTATGTTCATACTCTCTCTCTCTCTCTCTCTCTCTCTCTCTCTCTCTCTCTCTCTCTCTCTCTCTCTCTTCGGGCGTCCTTGGCGAGGGATTCCTGTAGATCGATGCCCAGAGCAGATCTCGCCGGCGACATTAGATTTGGAAGGAGATCACGAGCTCTGTGGCGCGCGACGCCTCCAGATGAGGGCTCTGCCAGACCCGCCGTCCTCCTGTCCCCATCACGCGGCTCCAAGAAGCGAGGAGGCCTCAACCGACCTCCTCTACGCGAGCTGAGGAAAGACGATCTCGGGCTGGGAGAGAGCAAGTCTTCGCCGTACAAGTCTTCGTCGTCTCTCCTCAGTTGGTACGCGCGACGATGGCGGGTTGAGATCGAAGGCCGAGACCAGGTCGATCTCGAGGTGAGGGAGGTCTGTGTCGAGGCCTCCACGACGCCCTCTGCGTGGTGCGATGCCTGGTCAGCAAGCGGTTCCTATTCGCCGGAGGCGAGGCCCCCGAGAACGTTGGCCGAGAACGCTGGGCTCAACCCCATTGCCATTGTCACGGAGCTCAGGAACAGGTAGATCGATAACGAGAGAGAGTGGTTTGGAAGAGCATCTAAGCAATCTTCTGAAATCTCATATGGGTTTGTCTTGAATTGTGATTTTGTGTTAATTAGCCCTAGATCGCCACAATTGATGGTCAAGGTTGAGAGCGAAGCCCTAGAAATCCCCAAAAGCTGGTCCTTCTTCTTCTTCTCACTGGTGGCGTAGAGCTCCAACCAGCTCGGCGGTGGTGAAAGAGTTGAGAGTGTGCTCGTCGACGATGAACACGAACTTGTCGTTCCACTTCGGGTTGGTGGATTTGGAGACGCAAGACCTGAACTTCTGGTTAGTGTTTATCGAAACGACGGTGTAGATGTTGACATCCCCGGCGGCGATTCCCTTTGGTGGGTTGAGATCGAAGGCCGAGATCAGGTCGATCTCGAGGCGAGGGAGGTCTGTGTCGAGACATGGGTCCGAAGCTGGCGGCGAGAACTGCTCTGATCGGAAGGCAGTGCTCTGTTTTCCAATTCACGATTGTGTACATTCTCTATTTGCAGAAGCTGAGAAAAGCAGTATAGATGGAGTACTCGACAGGAAGAGATTTTCTATTCTGTAATTTGTGTGTCCCTTGATGCTCTCTCTCTCTCTCTTTCCCGGTGTCTTTTTCTCGGCGGTGGTCCTTGGTGGCTCGCGGCGGCCGTTTTCCCTCAGCCACGGCGTGCGCTCGAGATGGGTTTCGGGTCTCGGTGACGCGCGTTCTGATACCGATGACGCTGAGGATCGACGACCCTGCCGAGGCGGCGAAGAGCTCGATTTGGGCCACGCTCGGGATTAGGAACGCAAATCCCGCGGCCATGTCGACGGAGAAGCAACGCGAGAGAGAGAAGAAGAAAGAAGAAGATATTTTTCTTTTTCTTAACTATTATTTTGTATTTATTTTTTTTAATTGTAATATGATTTATTTTTTTAATTTATTATTAAATTACGATTTTGTCCTCATTTAAAAAGCACGTGATAAGCACATGATCCATTTTTCATCTGTTTTGACGGTTTTTTTAACAGAAGGACTGAAAGTGAAAAAGTGACTATCATAATGGGCCAAGACTGTAAGTTTTTTTAATCAGGGACCAAGGTGTTAAAGAGGTCAAAGACGAGGGGCCAAAAATGTCATTAATTCAAATATAAATTAATTAATCGGATAATCTATGATATCCACTTTTATGTACGACTTGTGGATTGAATGATCAATCGCCATGTAGAAATGGTCACAAATCATAATCGTTTACTAACATTTATTCATCAAAATGTCATGTATCAGCATCTCAATCAATGATTTCCGAGTCTAACCCTCAGACCAAGCTTTCTTACCGTCGACTTTAATATAATTATATATATATATATATATATATATATATATATATATATCCTCTCTTTGAATATTTATGCATTGACTTTTTAATCATTTTTTCTCCAAGCATGAGTTGCTATTCTTCTCACACACAAAATGTTCGAAATTCTAAGAAATAGGATTTTATGCCTAACCAAAGACCAAAACATCGACCCTCAAAACCGATGACAAGTTGGTCTAGGGTTGAAAGCATGTTGTGATAAACAGAATATATATCATGCTAAAAATCGAACAATTTATTGACTCTTTAACAAAAAATCTTCAAAATTAAGTGAATGAACTAAATTGACCGAAGACCACCGATTGTGAAAAAAATGCTCGAGTTTGAAAAATGAATTTGTCTATTGAAAAAAAAGGGTTATTTTTATTGGCTAGCCGATCTTCAATAAATAATATAGATTTTCTTTATTTATTATTTTTTTCATTCATACATTTTATATACTTAATTGCATGAAACATATAAATTCATATTACAAAGAAATTTGTCAAGATCAAATAATGGAAATAAATCGTTATTTCGAAGGGATTGAATTCATGTCCTCACGTAAGAATAGACTTCACAGACAAGAAGTAGTGCCACGTAAGTTAAATGTTAGGGGGGTGATTTTCCTTATTTATTAATATTGAAGAAGCTTCGTTAGAAACTTATTGCACTACCTCTAAAATATATATATCTAAAATAGTACCGCAAGTTTTAGGTGAAAAAAAAAAAAAAAAATTGTTACTAGCATGGCATTACGAAAACGCCAAGATTAAAATGTGATTTTCCCTTTAGGAAATAACTTATTATCATAGGAAACTTTTTGTGCTCCTTTTTGAAATTTTTCTAGCTAATAATAACTAGTAGCGTATATAGTCTGGTAGCCAATAAAGTTCAAAGATGACGTGGTTTGTCCAATGATAGCTGGGCAGCTGGATTCTGTAACCTTTCTTAAATGTCACCTGCCTCACATTTATTATATATTTTTTAATTCAAACCTCACATTTATTATATATATAAATTAGATTTTAATCTTCTATCCAGTGATTTTTTGTTGGGATGAAAGTTTATGCAATAACTACCTTGATTAAAGAGAAACTCTACTATTTGCTTTGATTCGTACCAAACTCTACTACACGTGCATCTAATGAGAGAACACTCCAAAAAAGTTGGTAGGAAAAGAAAAGTATATTAATTCTAATTTTAATTTTAGTTACTATCAAAGTTTCATCCATGACTTTAGCAAAGAAAAAATATATATTTTTGTTTTTATCCTTGGGCATTAGAATTATATTGTACCGTTAATACATACTGGAAAAAAATTGTTTATGATAAGTTTTTTTTCTTTGCAAACTGGATGCAATGCAAGTATAAGAAAAATGTTAAAGCTCAAATTTGGTCAATCTTTTACCTTTATTATTATGTTGGGAAAACGAAAATGAATAAATATGCTGTGTTCAGAAAAAAAAAATATATAACAAGTAAATTTCGTATTGTCTCAGCTTTCTCTCTAGAGAGCTTGTCTGAGTGTGTGGCCGGTTGTCTTCCTCTACCCTGAGTATGGATGACTTGTGCGACAAATGGTCGGAGATGGGCATCGAAGAGGATGAGGACGGAGAGGTTTTGGTTTTTGAAGATGAAGATCTTGAGAGCGCGGTGGTGGACCTGTCCAACTGCCTCTTGGGGAGGCTGCTCCGAAGTAAAGGCTACAACTGCGGAGCACTCAAGACCGTCATGGCCAAAATCTGGAGAACGAACGGGACACTCGAGATCAGCGATCACGGGAAATGTGTTCTATGTTTCAGGTTTGAGAAGCCGGCTGACAAGAATCGGGTGTGGGACTTGGGGCCGTGGACGTTCGACAAGGCCCTTCTGGTCTTGAGTGATCCCGAGACCGAGAAGAACGACGGGGATGAATTCCGGTTCGTTGAGTTCTGGGTCCAACTCCATGGAATCCCCGCCAAGTACAGGTCGGCGAGAATGGGTGAGCTTATCGGAGGGAAAATTGGCAGGGTCTCAAAAGTCGATAAAACCAGGGAAGGTCGGGTATGCGGCGATTTTATCCGCGCCCGGGTCGCCATCGACATTGGGAAGCCGTTGATGAGGGGAGTGTTTATCAAATTGGGAGCCGATGAAGGGAAGACTTGGACTGCTTTCCGATATGAGAAGCTCGGCGACTTCTGCTTCGGTTGTGGCCGACTCGGTCACGGTGAACCGGAATGCCAAGATAGAATCAAGAACAACAACAAGGGAGATAAGGCCCTGTACGGGAGCTGGCTGCGAGGAGATCAACCTAACAAAACCAACCTGGACACCTGGACCTTCAAAGGCGTCACATCTCGGCGTGCGAAGGGTTGGGCCGGCCCGGACTCGGACTCCGGAGAGGCGCGTCGGAGAACCCACCGGCCACCAGGACTGCTTCAAAGGGAGCCAGCCGGGATCTGGGTGCGACTGAGCCGGCTAGGGTGGAGAGCGTCTCGGCGATGGAGATGGATGCGACTGAGCCGGCTAGGGCTTCGAGCAAGGCGACCGGATCTGGGCCTGCTACCCCGACGAACTGTGGCGCTGCGACCGGATCTGGGCCTGCTACCCCGACGAACTGTGGCGCTTCGAAGGAGGGTGGGGCGACGACGGCCGAGGCTGCTGAGGGTACTCCTGGGCCCGGGTCGACCCCGACTAGATCTAAGAAGAGGGGATCTGGTTCCCCGTCTGCCAGAGCCGGTCCGTCGCCTGGTGGTTCTCCACCGCCGGGCCCGACGAAGAAGAAGGTCGAGGCGCGTCGTCTCCACGCCCGGAACAAGGGCATCTCTTTGGGTTCCGGGATTCTTTGCCCGAAAGAGGCAAACAATACCTGCCCTAAACAAAAAGAGGAGGGTTTTGAGGAGGGTTTGGGGAAATCTGAAGCCAACGTCTCTTTGGAGGCTTTGGAGCAGGTGAGGCACTCTAGAAAAAAAGGAAAAGCTGATAACTCTGAAGACAATACGTTCTTTGGAGAAGGAGCCGGTGAGATGGAGGTTATTCAAGTGGACTCTGCAGGCACTGCGCCAAAACTGGGGCCCACGCACCCCTATGAGGTTGTTGACTCTGGGGGGGCTTCGAAAATCCTTATGGGCCGAGAGAAGATAAGCCCAATTTGAATAGGATTGCTGACTTGGGAAATGGCTTCACTTTTGGGCCAGCCCTTGTGATCCCGTGTGCTCTCCCTGGGCCCCAAATCATCCCGGATTTTGGCTCTGGTGGGCCCACTCCTCATTCGGTCCAGGGTCCATTGGGGCGGGCTACCACTAAGGCTGCTAGTGGGTCCTCGAAGACACGTCCCCCTGGATCCAAACCAGGCAAGATGAGCGGTACTATAGTGGCCGGAAAATTGGCGGTGACGAGCCTTGCGGTGACGGGAGAGAGCGAAGGCGGACCTGGTAAAAGGAAATCGAACGAGGGGATGAGGATTGGCAACGTCAAGAAAATGGCGCGCATGTTCGAAGCAGGTGGCGGAGAGATCAGCAAGGGGATTCTCCTCTCAGGGACCAGGTCGGGGCTCTCCTCCACTACCCAGATGAGCCAGGTTAGCTCCTCTTGCCCTAACACTCATGATCTAGGAGATAGAGACTTACTTTCTGCTACACATGACCTAGGATCGACAGACTTATTTTCTATTACTCGCACTTTGGAAGTTTCTAGTTCACTAGATTTGACCTTAGTTGGTTCTAATGAGAGAGCGGCGCCCCTCGAGAGTGAGGGCTGCCGAACGCGATGATAGGCGTTATTTGGAACGTCCAGGGGTTAGGTAACCCCGGGACGAGGTCAGCCCTCCTTGCTCACGTTCGTGATCATAGTCCTGATTTTATCTTTCTATCGGAGACTAGACTACGGCGAGAGGGGGCTGAAAGAGTGAGAGTGTTGCTGGGTTTTGATGGTTGTATTACGGTAGACTGTCTTGGTAGGAGTGGAGGCTTGATGTTACTTTGGAAAGAGCCTGTAAGATTCCTACTCGGGACGTTTTCGAGATATCACATTGAGGGAGATTTGGTTAACGAGTTTGGCGAGAGTTGGAGATTTGCGGGGATCTACGGAGATCCGGTGAGTGCCCAGAGGAGACATACTTGGGAGCTTCTTCGTCGCCTCCGGAGCTCTTTCTCGGGCCCTTGGTTAGTTGGGGGCGATATGAACGAAGTTGCCTCCAACTCGGAGATTAGAGGAGGCAGAAACAGAGGCCCCGGCCAGTTATCTGCTTTCAGAGAGATGATTTCGGACTGCGACATCCATGACTTGGGTTTTGAGGGAGACCCCTTCACCTGGCGCAGAGGAAATTTAGAGGAGCGCCTGGATAGATGCCTTGCGAGTCACGAGTGGAGCGATCTTTTCCCTGCGGCCACTGTGCGACACCTGAGGTTCTGGAGTTCGGACCATAGACCTCTCCTTCTGCTCACAGCGGGTTTCAGAGATCGCCGGCGGAACAGGAGACCGAGGCGTTTCTTCTTTGAGGAATCTTGGATTGGTGAGCCTGAGTGTGACGAGCGGATCCGTAGAGCTTGAGGGTCAAGCCAGAGCGGCGATCAGAGTCCGAGCTTAGCTGATGCGATCTGTCAGTGCAGACAGAGCCTCTCCCGCTGGGGCGGTGAAAGGAACAGAGAGAGCAGAGACAGGATTGAGAAGCATAAGAAGATCGTTGAGCTTGCGGGACGATCGGGCCCGGACTTCTGTATGGAGTCCTTCAGACGGGAAGAGAGACAGCTTGACGCCTTAGTTCAGAAGGAGGAGCTGTACTGGAGACAGAGGAGCAGAATGTCCTGGATGCGGTGCGGGGATAAGAACACGAAGCTTTTTCACCGCAAGGCTTCGGCTAGGAAGAAGAAGAATGCTATCAGAGGTCTGGAGGACGATCTCGGGGATTGGCACAGTGGAGACATTGAGATAGAGAGGATCGTCTCTGGTTACTTTGGTGACATTTTCTCCTCAGCGAGGCCTTCCTCGCAGAGAATCGAGTTAGTTTCAGCTGGCGTACAGCCTAGGATCTCGGAGGCTTTGAACGCCGAGTTGGAGCGCCCTTTTGAGCCAGGGGAGGTGAAAAAGGCGTTTTTTTCGATGGATGCTATTAAGGCCCCGGGTAGTGACGGTTTTCCCGTGATTTTCTACCAGAGATACTGGGACGTAGTAGGCGAGTCGGTCCTGAAGACCTGCCTTGGGATTATTAACGACGGGGACGAGGTGGCCACTATTAATGATACGGTGGTCACCCTTATTCCCAAAGTAGAGGACCCGAGACGGGTCAGTGATTTCAGACCGATTAGCCTGTGTAATGTGATCTATAAGATAGTGGCCGAGTGCTTGGTCAACCGTCTTAGGACTACTATGCACGATGCTATTTCTGAGTCCCAGAGCACTTTTGTTGGTGGTAGACTGATCTTCGATAATGTCATGGTTGGTTTCGAGGCTCTTCACACGATGAAGCGGAAACGCTTCGGAAATGGAAAGTGTGCGTCTCTCAAGCTCGATATGGCGAAGGCTTTCGACAGGGTAGAGTGGGCCTACCTGGAGTAGATGATGCTGAGACTGGGATACAGCACGCGGTGGGTGCACCTTATCATGAGATGCGTTACATCGGTCAGATTTGCTTTCAACATCAACGGCTCCATCCGTGGCAGTGTGACTCCCTTCAGAGGCCTCCGTCAGGGGGACCCTCTCTCTCCTTTCCTTTTCCTCTTCTGCTCTGAGGGTCTCTCGAGCCTCTTTCGAGCGAGTGAGGATTCTAGAGCGATTTCTGGAGTCCGGTTCCGAGATCTTCATGTGTCTCACCTTCTCTTCGCGGATGATAGCTTGGTTTTTTGCCGAGCGACTCCTGACGAGTGTGAGAGGGTTACTGACATTTTACGGACTTATTCTGAGGCCTCGGGCCAGATGGTGAACTTTCAAAAGTCCGATGTTTGTTTCGGTACGGAGGTCAGCGATGAGGAGGGTGAGGTTCTGGCTCAGATCCTAGGTGTCAGGAAGACGGACTGCCATAAGCGATACCTGGGTCTCCCCGCGTTCACTGGTCGGAGGAAGGCGGAGCTTTTTGGATTTGTGAGAGACCGCGGTTGGGCTAAGATTAAGGGTTGGAACGGCCTCTCTCTCTCGCAGGCTGGCAGAGAGGTCCTCATTAAATCCGTCCTTCAATCGATCCCCAGTTACGTGGCCTCGTGCCACAAGATCCCGCTGCGTTTGATTAGAGACATCCACTCGGCGATAGCCAGATTCTGGTGGGGGGGGGGGTGGAACGGCGACGAAGAAGATCCACTGGTGCAAGTGGGAGGACCTCACGCGACACAAGTCAGAGGGCGGGATGGGCTTCAGAGATCTGGAGAAGTCAAACCAGGCCATTTTGGCTAAGAGCGTCTGGAGGCTTCTAAGGAGACCGGATAGTCTGGTTGGACGAGTCTATAGACAGAGCTCTTCCCCGATGGTGATATTATGACGGCTCTCCCTGGCTCGTGTAGCTCCTCCATATGGCGCAGTCTTCTTTGGGGTCGTGAGATCATTCAGTCCGGTTCGAGATGGCGGATCGGGGACGGGGAGTCAGTGTTGGTCATGGGCGACAGTTGGGTTCCAAGGGACAGACCGGCCACCTGGATTGACCCCCCTTGGATTCCCCCCGATATGCGGGTAGCTGAGCTTATGAGAACCGACGGTAGCTGGGACGTTGATCTTATCACAGCGATGTTCGGTGATGATGACGCTGCGGCGATCCTGAGCATTCCGTGTGGGGGTGAGGGCTCTCCTGACGTGCGACGTTGGCATTACACTGAGAACGGAGAGTACTCCGTCAAGAGTGGCTTCCGTGTGGCGATGGAGAGAGCCAGTACTCCGGCCGCCAGCTCTTCAGACCTGACGGTGATGGAGAAGTGGTGGACGAAGTTCTGGCAGCTTAGAGTCCCTCCTAAGGTGAAACTCTTCTGTTGGCGAGTCTGTTTAGGCCAGATCCCGGCCAGAGCAGTCTTAGCTAAGAAGAGAATCACCTCTGACGACAGCTGCCCTGTCTGTCAGGAGGCGAGAGAGACTATTTTCCACACTTTTTGGGGTTGCAGGTGGAGCAGGAGAGTCTGGAAAGAGGTGGGCTTCGGCCACATTCTTCCGCCTTTCAGAGACGGCGATGCTTTCGACGCTATCCTCAGAGCGACGGAGACCCTTGAGGTTCGTTTCCATGAGCTTTTCATTACCATTATTTGGGAACTTTGGAACCACAGGAACAATGTCTTGGCCGGGAGATCAGCTTGGAGCCAGCCTCAGCTAGTCCAGTGGACGGTGAGCTTCCTCGAGGAGTACAGAGCGGCTACGGTTGGGGAGACTCCGACTCCGACGAGCACGAGGGTGACTATGACCCCCAGATGGACCCCCCTAGTGACGGGACCCTCTCGATTAACGTCGACGCGGCACTCGCTCGCGACCGTGGAGGCTTCGGTGTCGGTTGTATTGCCCGAAACCACACCGGAGAGGTGATCGCCTCGCAGACGCTTTTCCTGGCTAGGGGGTTCTCCCCCCAGCTTGCGGAAGCGTATGCAGTCCTCCAGGGCATAGAACTAGTTCGCAGCGTCGGTGGCAGGAGAGCGGAGATCCAGTCTGACTGCTTGGGGGTGGTGAGAATGATCGATGAGGGCGTGACGCCTGCGACAGAGCTTGGGACGATCCTGCACCGCATCTTCAGAGAGGTGATGGAGCTGGAGGTTTTTCGCATTTTGCATATCTCTCGTCTTTGCAACGTTGCTGCGCATAATCTAGCGCGCTACGCGGTTAACCATCACTCGTCCTCGACCTGGCTGGGTTTAGTCCCGCCTTGTTCGGAAGAGGCCATTAGGGCCGATGATCGCGAGTTGAGGTCCCGCGCGGCCTCCTAGGGCCCTGTTTTGTTTGAGTTTATTTCTGTTTTCTTTACCGCTTGGTTCTGTTTCACTCTTATCTTTGTAACCACGGTATTCCTCCGCCATACGTGAGGGCTTTTATGATATTCCGTGGCTCCGACCACGTTTCCTCAAAAAAAAAAGAAAAAAAAAATATATATATATATATATATATAGTGATTATTTTTGATATTTTTTGTCCGAATAAAATATAGCAAAAATTAAGAAATTTCACATGGGACGAGTAACGAGGTAGTCAGTTTATGTATATAGAAAGGCTTTGAAATTCAGAAACTCCAGTCATGCTAAAAAATTAAAATAGTAGAAGAAATCATCAGTATCGTAGATTCATCCAAAAAAAAAAAAAAAATTTAAAAGATTATTATGTAGTGACGTTGCTAATCTTTTGAGGCGGAATCAAAATATTCTTGTCAGATCATATCTTTATTTAAGAATTTAATCACTAAATATTTAAGTCAGATGAAACACGAGCAAGTAGGACTAGTTGAAGTAAATTCATAAAATAATTGTGTTCATGTGTCCCAAATCCAAAGAGAAACCCAATACACCTTGATCCTCATAAGCCTCAAAACGTTTCAGAAATCAGAACCACTAATCACTAAATCAGAACCACTAACCACCTATCTTAAATAATGGTCACCTTCTACGGGAAAATTGTAGAAATTGCGTTTCAAGAAAGCAATTGCAGAGTAAAAGTGTTCGGGGATATACAAAAGCAAAGAGAAACATCTAATTTATAAGAAATTCACAAGACACAATCTATTTATTCGAAGACACAATCTCAAACACCATAAGAATCTGAGTTTGACCAACACATGAACAACAAAAACTCATAATTATACAAGGTAAAGAGCCAAAAAAATGATATCCCCGCGCTTAAAAAAATGATTAAAGTAGTTCTCATTCATCATCATCAGCCATTCTTGCTATAGTTACACACAAAATTTAATGCAAATAAGTAAAATATTTATGCTGGTGAAAATGAAATCTCCATTTGTTATAACTACTTTTTTTTATACATCCACATATATATATTGCCAACATACACTTTAATTTTCGTTCTAAAAAAATGCTTCAGCTCTAGAGAAACAAGGAAAACACTTCACCTTATAAAACCTAACGACAGCATAATCAAGGAGAATGGACCATATTTCTTCAGAAAAAAAGTTTTCTCTATCTAATATTTTTAATTTTCATATAGTTTCCGTTTTTGTGTATTTGTTGGCAAACAAGAGCTTTCTTGTACTTTAAGTTACCTGGTCAAAGCTCCACATTTTCAATTCTTTTCCTAATTAATTTTTTTTTACACATGTACATGTAAACATGACCAAAAGAACATAGGACTAATCACTAAGGTAAGCACAATTTATTAAAAAAAAAAAAGTCTCTATACCTTTCCCAATTGACATGAGAGCTCATAATTGTTTAGTTGACTTCTTGGTCAACCATAGTCTTGGTCTCATCGAAACCGCCATGTCATCGCCCGAATCCAACCAATTGCTGAACTCCGAGATCCGACACATCATCTCTTCAACCGCGGGATCCGAACACTGCATCGACACTGATTCGGTTGATCTGTCCGACAATAGCTCGTCCAAGCAGGGGTGGACCCAGGTGGTGGGGTCAAGTGGCCTGGGCCCCCCCGGAAAAAAAAAATTCAAGCTTAAATTTTTTTTTTTTTTTTTTTTTTCCAGCCTAAACTGAATTTTGGCCTCCCCTCTTTCCAAGTTCTGGATCCGCCACTGCATCCAAGTACGTAGCCCAAGAACCATAGGTTTGACTCACGGGTGGTCAACGAAACAGTCAGCTCTAGAGAAGAAGTCTCGTTCTCCACTTCAGATTTCTGCTCTTCGAGTTCGTCACTTCCGTGGGACAACTCGTCACGGAAAGTGGACCGAGGCTAATGTGGCGCGTTGATCCACAATCTCGCAGCTCCATTTCTGAGCTTCAAAGAAGCTGTTATCCTCGTGCTTCTATGGCTGTTCCGATCAGCGGACCAAGAATCAGGCCGGTTTGTACCAAAGCTTGTTGGAGTTTGAAAATATATATATCAGCAGTCCATTCATGCGTGTTTTTCCGTTTCCTTTGTCAACTTGAGCTTGAAGAATTCGCAGAGAGTAATTCTTACGATTTTTCCGCAAGGTATTTTAGCAATGTTTGGGACACTGAAGCCTCTTTTGTAATGCCTCGACCGTTGTAAGCAAGGCTAAATATCTACTATTTTCCACTTCCTTCTTAGGAAAAAAAAAAGGCTAATATATTAGGGAAGGCACACAAATAAAAATAAGGGTATTTAAAACGTGGGGTTAAATTTTAAAAGAATGAATATAAGAGTATAAAAAAAAAAAAATGAAAAATATCAACAGCATCCCCTGTGTTTAATCGAAATGCGAGATTTATTCCTTCGATTTTTAAAAATATGAGACATTTCCCTTCAGTTTAATATAAATGATATATACCTCCCCTAAAAAAATGTTATATTACAAATTTCACCCTTTTCGTTTATTTTTTACAAAAAAATAATTTGAACTGCCCAAATTATCCTTAATAAAATAAATATTTATTTACTATTTTATTAAAAAAAAAAATCAAAATCTCTCTTTATAAAAAAAATCCTTAACTTTTTATAAAGAAATTTTTTAATTTAATTTTTTTATATATAGAATAGAAAATAAAAAAATATTTCATTAAGGGTATTTTGGGGAGTTCAAATTATTTTTTTGTAAAAAATAAAAAAAAATAGTGATATTTGTAATATAACATTTTTTAGAGGAGGTATATGTCATTTATATTAAACTGAAGAGATATGTTTGATATTTCTAGAAATCGAAGGGAAAATCTCGCATTTCGATTAAACACAGGGGATACTGTTGATATTTTTCCAAAAAAAATACCGCGTATTTATTTCCTAGTTACTCTAATAATATAATAATAACAACAATAAATGAATATTTTAAATATTCAGTTTGATATTAAGCCCTTTTCTAAAAAAAAAAAAATTACTTTAGTTTATTTGTATAATTAAACTTTCTTACCACTGATCACCCAGATTACAGTTCGAAAACATGTCTTAAAATAAATGACATAATTTTTTGCTCAAAATTTATAATAATGAGATGCTTTGATTCTGTTAAGAGGCTAAAGTAGTGTAATTTTGGATATTATTGTTAGCTCTAACAAGTTTTGATATATTCTTTGAATTTCGAAATTATTACCATTGAATTATTGTGCATCAGAACTATTGATTTCAATCACATACCGTTCATGTTTAGATTTTTGTTGCATTCAACACACCAACAAATACATGAAAAATTCCACAAAATTAATAATTTTTAATCAAATAATCATTTGTAGTTGTATAACCAAATAAGAAAAAAAAAAGTCCCACATGAATTGTTTATACTGAATTTACAACATAAGAAAACTATATAAATAAATGAATTTGATTTACTATCTCAATTGTGTTGGCCTATTTCTTAAGAATGGGCCACGCACAAATCAATTTTATGATATAATGACATGGTATATAGTCACTATTATAACTCTTGGCTCTACGGAAGATCTCCAATGGAGTCCTTGATCGAATGAATTTAATCCATCGGTAATCATTTTTTTTACCATCCAATATCTGCGACATAAAACCAGATTTCGTAAAAAAAAAAAAACTTGTTGTGAAGCTCTAAACTTTCGTTACGAAAATAAATTTAATAAACAACAAAAAGCAAGTCAAAATCACAAAATCCGACGATGAATTTATTTCTTAATTATTTAAGATCATTTTCAACATTATTCGTGTCTCAATCACTCGTAATTCAAGTTTTCACTTGTAATGATATTTTCTTGATTTAATGGTTTTTATGCACTTGAGAGTACATAATCAAAATAAATTAGAGAAATTGACGGATCTACTATTATTTTATAACACTTTTCCCATTTTCAAACAAAATACTAATTTGGACAAATCTATTAGCGGGCCCAATGTGCAATTATATATTTACCCTTAACTTAAATAATTCTAAACATTTTACTGTGCTCTCCACTTTACCTTCAAGTATTCGCTTAAAAACAAAAAATGAGCTTGAGTAGAATAGCCAATTAGAAACATAAAATTGTCAAAATAGCCAATGTCTGGTTTATTTTGCGAAATAGCCAATAAACCATATTAACCCACTTGATAAGACAAAAATACCCTTCGTTAAAATGAAGAGTTACCAAATATAAATTAATTAACAAAAATAAATAAATAAATGTAAAACATTACAATAAATTACTCTTCCATTAATAAATTGAAAAATTCTCTAAAAGTATTATGAGATCTTCACTGTCGATCTTTACCACCAATCTTCAACGCCGAGTCAACTTGCCATCTGTTTTGAGCCGCCAATTCTTTGAACGATGCCACTAATTCTCTCACAAATAAACCAAAATTAATACGAAGAGACCGAAATAAATTGACATAAAACGAATTACATATATATATATATATATATATATATATATATTAACACAAATAAACCAAATTTACCAAAAATAAAAAATAAATAAACACAAATGAACACAAATATACCGATCCGGCTGTGGAAGAACCTCCAAGACGGCCATGGCAGACTGGCTCGCTGAAACCAATGCCTTGATGGATGGATCCAGAACCTCCTCGACCGATCCTCGGCCTGGATTGTTCAATCTCCATGGTCTGCGAACATCGATTAGCTGTTATTAACATTTATTAGCCTAATTAACATTCATAAACGAAAATTAAACAAAGTTAAATGATTTTCCCCTTTTTTTTTACATGCCAACATCCGAGAAACACAATTTAATTAGGCTACATATGTAGCATCATTTTATCAAACAGTTAGAGAGCATGAACTATATATATATATATATATATATATATATATATATATATATATATATATATATATTTTAAATTGCAATCGATTTGAGAGATAAGACGACGACAATGTTTTACCTTTTAGAAAATGGAAGAGGATATTGCAGGAGATAGAACATTACAAAATGTTGGAATATTAGAGAGAAAAATGGACAATATTGAGTATTTATTGTCTATTAAGCTGCTGACTTTAGGCAAAGGTTTGGGTGGGTTTCACTCGACAGAATTTGATAATTCTTTCTTATTATTCTTCCTTGCGGAATGGGGTATAATATCGATTATAATTTTTCCAAAATCGGAGCTAGAATGAATGAGAAATTGATGTTTAAAGTATGCTCAAAGAACACATTTGATATGTGTAATTGAAGTGGAAATCAAGAGTCCCACATTGGTTGGGAATGAGTGTTGTGGTAGTGTTTATATACTCTCCTCTTTGTTTAGTGGTCATCCAAGTGCAAGAGAGGAGAGTGTGTGTGGGTTATCTCTTAACCCCTCGCGCACACACGCGCGCCGCCGCCGAGCCGAGCCGAGCCGATTCTATCTTTTTATTGAAATTTCCACTTCATAAATTTGTTAATTCCACAAATAACTTGTGTCGTTTTGAGCGGTTTTGAACAGAGCAACCATCGTGTCATTAGTGGCTGTTAATGGTGGTTAATTGTCATAATGGCCGGACGGTTTGTGTGAGGCTAAAGGATGTAACCTCTGAGATATTAGCCTATAAATAGAGGCTTGCTCATTTCATTCGAAGATAGTTTTTCCACTGCTTCTCTCAGCTCCTTCTCTCTCCCAGAAATTGTTCTTTCTTTTGTAGTCGGTGCTCAGCTCTGTTACAGGTTTTGTTCGCCGGAGAAGTCCGTTTGGTGCAAACCTCTTCTCGCTTCCGCCGTTGTATCCTGAGAGGTAAATTGCTCGTCGATTCCGGCACCCACGGGGAGGGCAATATTACTTTAAGGAGACCGTCGAACGGTCCTCGGCCTTTGCTTTCCCATCTTGTTTTAATATTCCCCGCTCATAATATTGTTGTATTGTAATTTTATTTTTCCTTATATTTAAGCTGTCGTTTTATTTTCCAGAAAATAAATATTATTGAAGTAATATTTCTAACACAAAAAACTAAAAACAATATATAAGGCAACCATATAATATTTTTCAACATATATATTAGCAGAAAAAAAAAAACGTTTGAGTAAAACCTTGAATATTCTTCTCTTTAGATTTTCAAAACCCACACACTAATTTGGATCCAACGAGCTTCCTTCGACGAGGTTGAGAGCAGTCCTGCGACCGTTGGAGACCGGGCTTGTTGTTTCTCAGCCAAAGGTCAGCCAAGAGAGGGAAGAAACAGTGGTCCTAAATCGTGATGATGGAGAGAGAGAGAGAGAGATTTATGAATATGCATTCAATATATTCCAATTGAGAAAGTGCCTGGTTTTATCTCTTCATTTTTGCTTATTGTTTTAAAGTTAGTATTTAATGTGTAATCGAATCTTGAAATTTTGGAAGTTTGAATGCCAATTAGAATTTTATTTAATTTTGAAAATCATAAAAGTGAAAATAACTCATCCTATTGGATAATGAGAAAATTACTCACAATCAGTAATCAAGTAGTCATAGTTTTGAAATAAAAAAAAAAAAAAAAAAAAACCAATTTAAGAACGACTCAAGCTCTAAGTTTAATTATCGGAATAAACAATACTGAGTCTGAGAGAAATTACTATATATGAGCTTTTTCTGTAAAATAAAACAATTGTCATAGCTCATTTATCTTTGGCAAAAGGCAACAGCTAGTAATTAGAGATGTGCTTGGTACAAAGCTTTATATAACTTAATCATAGCAAACACTAGTAATTTTCTTTTCGTATGTATGGCCTATAAGTTTCTTGAGCACCACATTTTTCTTGGCTTGACAGCCAAAGCCGTGAAACAAAAATTCATCATCCATGTCCGGCAACTCCTGCGCCGCCTTTACCGCGCTCTCGATCCACACGAATGAACCTTTGCTGTTTCTCTTCATCTTCTTCCTCGGCCTAAAAGGACCCTTTGCTCCTTCATTCTCAGAGATATATTGT
This sequence comes from Urtica dioica subsp. dioica, assembly GCF_054948205.1. NCBI lineage: Eukaryota > Viridiplantae > Streptophyta > Magnoliopsida > Rosales > Urticaceae > Urtica > Urtica dioica. The sequence goes on along the minus strand of NC_142763.1, from coordinate 30,129,884 downwards.
TTTGTTTGGTATGTAATAAATCAATAATTATATTTTTACTCAAGTAAATACGCAATTACGACCTTCATTTTCTAACACATATTAATATATATACCACGAACATATCCAATGCTGTTGTTTATATGTCGGTTTCCATTTAAAAATAAAAAATAAAATAAAATAAAAGATATAGATAACTCTTTGGACGGCTGTCGATTGACATAAAAAGCCGTCCATCAGTGGTGGTGTATACAGTTGTCGTGAAACCAACAAGATTTCTTACTTATTTTCATTTATATAACCATCCTCAAACACAAATTTTGATTTTCTAGATTGAATATATACATGGTGATGGTGCTATATACTTCTTTACAATCATATTGGATATAATATTCTTCCATCATCTGGTTCTAATTCTCTTTTTCTAATTTTCTTTTTCTTGGGGTATATATATCGGTCTTTATTTCTGTACATTAGTCAATGTCGCTAATTTATATTCAGATACTAATCTTTCACGGACCAGTTCTTGAACACGAACATTCAATAACACCTGATCTAACATTTCTAATTAATTAGTCACAGCCTGTACTTAATTATCTGTATAAATTACTTCACAACATGACCTTTTATAGACACGATGAACAGGTGTCAATCACACGTGATGGATTATAATAATATTTGACTTTGAACCAATTTGGATCTTAATTTTCCGCATCACAATTTAATCATATTTATTTGTGTTATAATTCTTTTCTGGAGAATTTTTCTTCTCACATATAGATATATACGCGTGAAAATACTATTTTTATTGATTATTATAGACATAAAAAAGATTCAGGATATTGCATCAATGTATAATTTAGTGTTTGACATTTGATATGCAAAAAAAGTCAGCCTCAACTTGACACATAAATTTATATTATATCTACATATTGGAAAGTTGAAAACAAGCACGTACGCTATGTCTGATGATTAGTCCACGAGATGAAAGAATATATATGGATGCACGTATAGTTGCCACGTGTTCAACCACGGCATTGCTAAGTCCATATTATTGTAACCTATAAATATTGGCAATGGTGCAATGTGATAGTACTCAAAATATAATTCTCTTCTTTATTGTCTATTCTATATTCTTCTTTACGCGCTTCCGATTTCGATGGCTCGCTCAAGCATTTTGCTTATTGCCTTTATTTTTTGGTTGTCTTGTCTAACTATTGCCTCTGCTTCTCGCTTTGGTTTTATTACAAACCTTCTTGTGGACAATAACTCAAATTACGAGCGAAAGTCTGATCATGGAAAGCAAAAGCTCAATAATATTATTGTTCCCGCAAAAGTAGTAGACTATGACAAGACACAGCCAGATCATGAAAAAGAAATAAATAATATTACCACGCTTCCAAAGGATTCACGAGATAAAAACGAGCTCATTATTCCGATCGGAAAAATCTATAATGAACCTCTAAAGCCTAACCTTAAGGTAGAGATAGAGAAGTACGAGGTTCCAAGAACCATTGGTGTTCAAGGCCTTGTTTACTGTAAATCAGGCATCAAATACTCCCCTATTCCAGGTACTATAAATTATATAATTATCAGCAAACTATAAAATTATACACTTCTTTTATTTATCTGAAAAATAATACCCTTGTTTCTTCATTATATATGTATAATAACACTGTAACATTTTGAATTCATGTACATGCCATATGATGCTAGTTTTAATTTAGTACCATTGGAGAGAATCTCTAGATTAGGAATTTAATATAAGTATTATTCAGTCATATATATATATATATATATATATATTATAAACTTACATAAATTTGAAAACTGAAGGTAATAATTTGGTTTGATGAATTTAAAATGTTAGGGTTTTATTTTGCACAGGCTGTCATTTGCTAGAAAAGGAAAAAGTGGGTACATATTATTTATACAGTCTGTCCTATATCATCTATTTGAAAACAATATATATAGCTCGTATATTTTCATTACACATATAATAAATAAATACCATGTTATAATACAGGAGCTGTGGTGAGAATAAGATGCGTGGGCATGGACGAGCAAAGTCAGAAGACGAGTGAGTATTCCTTTCTGAGCGAGCCGTGTGATTCGAAGGGATATTTCTACGCGAAGGTATCGCCGGAGACTGTGATGGGTCGTCAATGGAAGATCAAGCAGTGTAAGGCTTACCTCGATCACTCTCCAATGGACTCATGCAAAGTCCCCACCAACGTCAACAATGGCATCAGCGGAGATTCGTTCGCAGCTTCTTCTAATTTCGACATTCTCCAACAACACACCACCATCAAGCTCTCATCCGTCGGACCTTTCTTCTACACCTCGCTCGATCAAATTTATGACAATCCCGTCCCTAAATTTAGTCGTGAATATTTGAGTAACCTTTTTTGGAGTTGGATAGATATTTGAGGGTTTTAGGCATTTTTGGTCTATTTATTTTAGGTTTTATTTATTTATTATTTTGTATTATATGCCTAACATTTATCTATATTTTAGAAAAATACTCAACCTCGGCGTTTTAAATGTTAAGAACTACTAAATCCATTAATAGGTTTTCTTGGTATGATCATGACACAGTAAAAAAGAATACGACTATTGAAAAGAAAATAAAGTTAAATGAACAAGGTTTGAGTGTAATCTGAATATATTTAGATAAAAGATTGGGTATATGCTTTCTTACTATTTCAGTTGATGTTACATGCATGTTACTGTGCTTTTTGGTCGTTTTATTTTGTATTTTTCGTTGGAAATTGTTGTATATTTGGTTTCATTGTCCTTTTGTTATAAAAATTTATTCTCTTCCTTTCGGTATTAACTTATGCTCGTCTTTGGAGAACAGTTTCAAGAAGCCTCGCATATGCTTGCTTATGATAGTCCACACTTCTTCAATGTCCATATTTTTGGAGTACGCAATTGCACGTATCACAAAAACAGTTAACATAAATATCCTACGAAAACTAATGATACTAACGAATTACTCTAATTAATATTGTCAATTTCTTCCAAAGTAGTAAAAACATGGTTATGAAAGAGCTATTAAACAAAAATAAAAACGTTAACTTCACGTGAATTTAAATTTGAAGAAGGATAGGGATACGATTTCACCATAACTAACTAGATTGGAATTTTTGGGTTCGAATAAAAACGAGTCTATTTCTAAGCTAATCTCATTTACTTAAATATATTTAGTTGCCCTCTCACGAGTGTACTTCTAGAAAATTTATGCAATTGACGTACTATTAATATCCTCTTGTGTCTACCAAACTCCAAAACTATATGTTTAATTGAGAACGATTCAGAGAGAGAGAGAGAGAGAGAGAGAGAGAGAGAGAGAGAACTATTTGATGTATTGATTGAACGATCGTAAACCGTTACAAAAATACTTATACATAAGTATGAGTTAATCTCAGACTAACTAATTTTCAACTACCTCACACGTAACAATACCTTAATACACCCACGCCAGTTATTACTACGACCCTTGTCGACGCAAAATAATATGTTTTGTAATAAATCTGTTACAACACCATGTGTCATTGGTTTAGGAATTCAAAATACGCGCACTTTGTTACAACTAAAATGCCGTTGTAATAAATCTATAAGTAAGTTGTGTCGTGATATTGGAGAAGGGCCAAGCGTATGAAAAATGCCTTTGTAACAGAACATGCTCTAAAGCACGAAGACATTTTTTAATAACGTTGACTTTCTGGACTTGACTGCGGTGTGGCAAGGTTGAGCGATGCGTGTCTGTCTCGATTCTTAATTTTCTCACCCGGAAAGCTTCCGTTTAACTCAATTTGACCTCAATATGCTTTAAATAACACCAAGCAACTCGATTGATGTCCCAATGCTAGATTTGAGACCAAAACCTACATTTGCATAGAAATATACATCGTCTAATTGTAGTATATTAGAGAATTACCTGAATATATTATTAATGCGTTTCTTTATTAACATTAAAGGACACATGGCGTAGGTGGACATGGTCACGTGTCTTGTCTCGGATGGCATATAGTTACTTTTCAAAGTTTCAAGAGGCTCAAGGAAGATTAAAGTAAGAGCCCGAATAACCAAGAGTTTCGGGAAACCATCAAAGCATGACGAAAAATGAGAAACCCGCTCTTTTAAAGTCAAGAGAAAGAGAGAAAACTTTGCAGGCGTTGGCCCTAAAGGTCCTTTGATCTTTGATTCTTAAGGGTGATTTGATTGTGATGCGTCTTGAGAGGGCCTTAATTCAATCTTCTAAGGCTCGGGAAGTACAATGGAGATAAAGGCAAGATTCTGAATAACCATGAGTTTCGCAGGACCGTCGATTTATGACTAAGGGTGATGAATCAGCTCCTTTTGAAGCCAAGAAATAGAGAGAACTTTGGGTTCAAAACTTGAAATGTCCCACAATATGTGGTTCTAAGGAGAGATTATGAGTGTAGTGGTGGCTTCTCGCTCCACTTCACGCTTGAAGTGTGTGAATGTGGCTTCTCGCTCCACTTCACGCCGAAAGTGAGTTCGTTCTTCGCTTTACTTCACGCTGGAAGTGAGTTCGCCCTTCGCTTTACTTCATGCGGAATGTGAGTTTGTTCTTCGCTCGATTTCACGCGTAAGTGATTTCGTCCTTCTCTCTACTTCACGCTAAAAGTGAGTCCGTCGTTGCAGTTTCCTAAGGAAAGAGAAAATGTAAAGTATATGGAGGAATATTTCTCTTATTAAGTGAAAAAGATGAGAATTGATTTCTCAAGCTCTTTGATATACTTTTAGAGAGAGAATATAATTTGACTTGGTTAGCCTTTTGTCTGAGAGAGAAAGTGTTTAGAGAGAATGAATATTTCATCTCTCATTCTACAGATAATGGAAGTAAATTATTCCTCTTTTTTTTTTTGGGTGAGAGATATGAGAAAAAATTACTTCTCTTTTTCTTGTGTTGTTCTTTTCTCTTTATTTTAATATCTCAAATGTTCTTGTGGGAGAAGAATTAAGAGAGAGAATTTGGCATGGATTTTCCATGAGTGAGAATTTATTAGAGAGAAATGAAGAGAGGTGGGAAGTTTTATAGTGGATTGAGGAGTTAGGTCTTTTTTTGAATATACGGGACCCACTTGGGTGATTAGGGGTTATGGAAAAAAAAAGGTTTTGGCCATAAGGGGTTTTGGCCGCAAAGGGTTTTGGCCATAAGAGTTATTGGCTTCTGGCCAGAAGGGGTTCCGGGCGAAAAGAATTTTTGCTTTTGGGCGAGAAGGGATTCTGGCCAGTAGGGCTTCTGGCCAAAAGAGATTTTTGTCTCCAGGCGAGAAAGAGTTCTGGCAAAAAAAAAAGGGTTTTGGCTAAAAGGGTGTCTAGCCAAAAAGGTTTTTAGTCAGAAGTGGTTCTAGCCATAAGGGTTTTTTGGCTTTTTAGCATAAGAGTCTTTGACTTATGGTGAGAAGGGGTTTTGGTCAGGATGGCTTCTGGCCAAAAGAGATTTTTGGCTTTTGGACGAGAAAGAGTTCTAACCAAAAATCGGTTTTGGCTAGGAGGGGTTCTAGGCAAAAGAAGTTATGGCCATAATTGGTTTTGGCCATAAGTGTTCCAGCCAGAAGAGTTTTTGTCTTCAAGTTAGGAGGGGATCTGGTCAAAAGATACTTTTGGATTCTGGACGAGAAAAGATTTTCTTACCATAATGGCATAAGGGTTTTGGCTTCTGGATGAGAGGTGGTTCAAGCCAAAAATATTCTTTTGCTTCTGGCCAGAACTAGTAGAGTTTGGCTTTTGGACGAGAAATGAGTTTTGGCCAAAAGATTATTTGGCTTCTGGCCAGAATTAGTAGAGTTTTTGGCTTTTGGACGAGAATGGGGTTCAAGCCAAAAGATTTTTTTCGCTTTTGGACGAGAATGAGTTCTGGTCAAGAAAGGAATTTGGCGTTAAAAAATGGTTCTTACAGAAAGGCATAAGGGTTTTGGCTCATGGCCGAAAGGGGTTCTGGCCAAAAGAGTCTTTGGCTCCTGGCCAGAACTAGTAGAGTTTTTGATTTCTGAGCGAGAAAAGGGTTCAGGCCAAAAGTGGTTCTGGCCAAAAGAGCGATAATGAGTTCCAACCATAAAGATTTTTCGCTTCTGATCGATATAAGAATATGGCCAGAAGGATGCTTCTGGTGAGAAGCCTTTCTTGGGCTAGAAACCTTTTCATAGGCAAGAAACCTCCTCATTGATGAGAAGCCTTCTCCTTAGGCAAGAAGCTGGTTCCTTATAGCGGAAAATAAATTTCATTAGGCGAGAAGCCATATCCTTGGGCGGGAAGCCCTCTCTTTGGCAGAATCCCCCCTTCAAGGGCGAGAAGAATTTATCAATGGGCAAGGAGGATGCCGACGGACGGGAAGCTTGGTCATCGATGGAAAGTTTGGCCTCGGGCGGGGAAGCTTGGTCATCGATGGAAAGTTTGGCCACGGGCGGGGAAGCTTGGTCATGGGTGGGAACGTTGGCCACGTCTGGAAGAGCGGAAAGTTTAGCCTTACGCGGGAAGTTTGGCCGTGGACGGAATCGTAGGCCACGGACATGAAGCTTGGTCGTGAGCTAGAATTTTGGCCATGGGTGGAAAGTTTGAAAACTGCGTGAGGGTATTCATTCTAGATTTTGTGATCAATTGGGCCTTTTATTCAACTATTCCTTTTGCTTGTCGTTTTTCCGTGAGGATGTCATTTTTCCTTTAACGGAAAATAACGGCCTAACATATATGATTGCGTGCGAGCCGGGGTGTAAAGGCATAAAGTGCGAGGACGAGAGCTTGATCGGTGTGAAAACCGAAGCCACGATAACATGTGATATGGCTCGGGATTTAGATCTCATAATGGGAGCAATTGATAATTAGATTTTTGGTAATAAGAAGAATGAAGAATGCAAAGCTCTACCGGAACCTAATCTCTTCTTGTTCTTGAGATAGATTAAGTTATTTGGTTGGAGACTACTTTCATTGATAAAAGAGAGACCCATTATAAGTAGGTCTAGGGAAAATTATGGAATAATATAATTAAACTCGGATTGCCTAATTAAAACCCTAAATTCGTAATAAAAAATAGTGATTGCAAGATTTAAATAGCCTAATTTCGTAATCAAATAGTTAATTTCCATAAACAAAATCCCTAATGGCTGAGAATATATCATTGCTCACGTGCTTGCCTTTGAGCTTGTCCACAAGATCAAACTTAGAAATCTCAATGAGAGCAGTTACCGTCTCTCCTATCACGGTAGTCCTCCTTATCATAGGTGTTTCTTGTGTAGCTGTGGTAGGTGTTGGACCAAACACCTCTGGTGAACCCGTTCCACCCTCTACGGTCATCTTCCCACATGTTGCGGCCAAACACTACGCCATAATTTGCGTTTGTGCCCCATCCGCCATAGTTGCCTCCACCACAACCACTTCAGCCATAACTTAATTGACTTGCCATAACCACCTCCACCATGGTGTCTCGACTAGGAAGGGAACTATCTTGAAGGCCAAATTTGGCCATCCAAGATCAAATTCATGCCTCCTTCATTCATAGACCCATTCCACACTCCAATCTCGCTGTCCACGGACCACATCTCCATTCCGGGGTTCTCAAGATAGCCCAACCGCTCTCGCGCCTCAACACCTTCGATGTTGCTATTCCCTCACGCCTCGGCTTGACCACTCATGTTGTTGCCCGTTGTACCAATCCTTGTGTCTTCTCTTCTCACTAGCTCAATCTCTTGAGATCCAAGAGAGTCTGGACCCCCGCCGCCTAAGCATACACCTATATCATTTACTCACCCTCCCTCGATAAACCTTTTCGATCGTGGATTGCCACTGTCCAACTGTACGCTGCTGTCGCTGAGATTCCCGCCATCAGAGTAGCCACTGCCGCCACCAGCCCTCACTCGCCCTCGACTCTGTTCTGTAACCTCGTCTGGTCTACAACGCCCTTCATGACTAAGAAACCCCATGTTTGAGTTTTTAGTTCGTGTGTCAAGCGAAACCCTAGGCCTCTGCCTCTTCCAACACCATCAACAGCCCCCAATCTCGGTGAGTTGTTACTCCCTATCATGTCCGACCAACCACCTTCGCCGTCGGGAACGTGTTCTCTCAGATTTTGGAGTTTTTGTCCTTCGCCTCCATCTTTCGGATCTGAATCTGGAATTTTCAGCGACACTTTTATTGTAGCCGTCGCCCCTTCACTGCACGCCTCATCCTTGATGGTCAGGCTGTTGTTCTGTCCTAATGAAAGTGCATCCACGCGTGTCTCCACAGCTGTTAGCTTCTTTTGAAGAGTGACGATCAGATCATGTTGTTGCTTCAATTGTGATGTTGTCATCGCCGTAAACGCTTCCAATGTTGCCTGAAATTTCTTTGAGATGGCCTCCATGACGAGCGGCTTGGATAGCAAAATTGATACGGCCTGGGATTTAGATCTCATAACAAGAGCAATTGATTATTAGACTTTTTTTGTTATAAGTAGAATGAAGAACACAAAGCTCCATCGAAACTTACTCTCTTCTCGTTCTTGAGAGAGATTAAGTTATTTGGTTGGAAGCTACTTCCATTGGTAAAAAAGAGACTCATTTATAAGTAGGTCTATGGACAATATTCTGAAATAATATAATTAAATCATAATAGCCTAATTAAAACCCTAAATTCGTAATAAAATAAATGCATAACTAAAAAAGGTGATTGCAAGATTTAAATAGCCTAATTTCGCAATCAAATAGTCTCATTTCCATAAATAAATCCCCTAATGGCTGAGTAGGTATCAGCGTGTGAGGTGCCGGTCGTGGTGGTGGGGCTTGACCAATCAATAGAAGTGGAGGACGCTCGTGGATCACGCATAAAGGGCCGGCGGTCCCCCCTTTTTTTTTTCTCTTCTAAGTTTTTTTTTAATGTTCATTCTATATATTTTTAACCTGTGGTCATTTATTAAACAAAAAATTCAGTTGAAAATTTGCTTCAAAAGTAAACAAATTTAAATTATTTTGAAAAAATGACATTCAAGCTTTTTTATTTTTTATTATTGTAGATTTTTTTTTCCATGTTTCATCCTTAATAATTAATTTGAAAACAAACCTTGACATGAGACATATACTAATCGCTCAAAAAAATTGTTTTTAAATTTTTATGTATTTAATATATATATATATATATATATATATATATATATATATTTCGTAATTTCACACATTTAATATATAAAATTAAGAGAAAACTATATCAACTAGCCAAATAGCTACCCTCCATTAAAATTATAGCCAAACTAAAATTAACTATGTGTTTTAATTTTTTTTTTTAATTTCTTATTTGAATGGGTTGTGTATGCATGATTATTATATATTCTATTACAAGGTGGTAGTAATCCGTTCACATGGTACCCAGAAGAGTACCTGAAAATTTCAGGATAATCTGTTCAAATTAGCAAATTAGCCCTTCTTGAAATTTATTTTCAAATTAACTCCCTCTGATGAACTTCTCTGGCTCCATCCCTGGGAGAGGTTATCAATGACGGATATGAATATGGGACCCAATGCCACCACCCTGGCCGAACCTACTCCGGCCCCACTTCGCCCACGGAGCCCTGGCAGTAGAGCTTGTGGAATTCTAGAGGGTCCACGTAGACTGTGGGTGAGAGAGCCACGTACAATATAATATGTGTATTCATCTTCTTTCTAATCCCATATAATATGTTTGTTATGTTTCTTTTCTTTCGTTTTAGTCACATACATTAATACACATTGATTCAAATAAGTTATTATTATTCTTAAAACAAATAAAAATTATTGTTAAACACGTTGGAAAAAAATTATCAAGTCGGAATTGTTTTTAGATGTTAGAAATTTACACAAATTTTAGACGGTTAAAGCACGTATAGCTACGATGTGTTAGAGAGGGGTGAACGTTAACCAATTTCTACAATTTGCGTCTTTCTCTCATTTTGTGTTATATGTTTCATATGTGATTTTGGCATTGATGTAAAAAAAAAAAAACGATACTCATAATTTAGATATTCTTGCATGATTTTAGAGGTTGTACCCTATAATTAGAAACACAAAATGTTCCAAATTAGTGAAACTTAAAGAGATCTTCATGGAATGCCATATTGAAAATAAAAGAGAATGAACTCTCAACGCTCGTACAATTGAACTTCCTACCAACTAGTCATGCATTATATAGACTCGGGTAACTCAAGACTATAAATCAACAGATATTGTATTCAAGATATAGACAATCATTTTAGCACGTGCAACCATCAAACCAGAGACCAAAGCAAGACTCGAAAAAATAGAAATTATCATGGGTAAAAAAAAAGGGAATAAAACAAATAATTCGGTCATTTAACGAAGCATTGTTCTACTTAACCTACTCTATAAGAAAAGCAAGGAAGAAACATATGTGTTTGTCTTCTAAATAAACCTATTCAAATATATTCACACAACTAATTTTGAAAGAAACGAACAGCTGTAATAAAATGTCCAAAATAGCCACTTTGGTTAGGGCGAAGAATTTTATACGTGGTAATTAACTGAACTGAGACCACCACCAACTAAGGATATCATGTTTGTAGTGTGTTTATACATATATATATATATATATATATATATATATATATATATATATCCATGGAGTGAATGAAAATAGGAAAAGCTGGTTAATTTGACCGAGATTCTTTTGGTGAGGTAAACACTATTTGCAGTAACTTTTAGTTAGGATTGCACGTGAAGAGCATCTTGAGTCTTGACTATGTCAATGCCTCACCCAAATTAGGTTCTCAACTTTCAACAACCTTCAAAGCTCCACGACCCACTCCCAAAATACCAAATTTGACTCACTCGTTCAAAATAACAATTAACCACTAACATATATATAACAATTAACCACTAACATATATATATATATATATATATATATATATATATATATATGTGAGAAAATATAAAGTTCACAATATAGTGATAAAGAGTGTGTGGTTTTTCCATCGCAAGTCTAAACAAGGAGGAAGAAATCAAGTGGATTCTCAGTTTTGAGTTACATATATTATATACACACTTCAAAATTCAAATCTTGTTTTGACCTAATCCTAGCTTTACACATATTATATATACATAAAAATAAAATAAAAATGCACCAAGAATCAACATTCAAGAAACTCATATTATTCGGACTACTAATTGCCAGCATGCTCGTCCACTCTTTCGCGATTTGTCCGGAAATACCGAATTCTCCGTCGCCTTCTCCGGTGAGCGAGTGACCTCATTCTTTCCTTCATTATTATTATTATTATTAGTGTTTTGTTTAAAGTAATATAAATATATCTAGGTCATTAATGGCATTGATGAGAAAGAAATCAGTCGTTTGGGATCGTCTCCGAAGCGATGCCACCGGAAATGCAATGGGTGTAAGCCGTGCGTGGCGGTGCAAGTTTCAATAGGACCCATAGAGTCCGATAGAGGAGATGATGACGTGTACTATCCACTCGTCTGGAAGTGTATGTGTCGCCACATTTTATACTCACCCTAATTTATTACCTCTCTATCTATATACTACTCGATTTATCAATCCAAATCTTTGTGTCAAATATTACATGCTGGTTTACAGGAGTGTGGATGAGAGAGAGAGAGAGAGAGAGAGAGAGAGAGAGAGAGAGAGAGAGAGAGAGAGAGAGGGACAAAAAGGTTTTTTTTTATTTATTTAATATTTTTGTTGTTCTTGTATCTAAAATAATAAATACAAATTGTTTGTCCCATTTTTGTGTGCCTCATTTTGTGTTTCTCCGATCAAAACTCATGTCATCATTATTTTTCTATTATTATATTTTTTCTGTTTAAAAATTAGCTGAATATATACGATAATCTCGTTTATTTTTATGGGAATGACATGAAAACGACCCATACAACAAGAAAAGAAAAAAAAAATGACAGACGATCCGATTAAAATAAATTATCAAAGGACTAATCGATTGTTACACTGCAAATTGTCGGCAATTAAGCAGTTCAAAGCTTGATTATAAACTTGATTTCCACTCAACAAACAAGAAGTATATCTGTTTAGGATAGTTAATTTGAGAGCCTAACCTGTGTGTTACTTTGTGATTAAAGCAATGTGAAATATCGTACTTAATAGAGTCAGGGCCGGCCCAGCCCTTAGGCCAGTTAGGCAACTGCCTAAAGCCCAAATATTTTTTGAAAAAAAAACCCATATTTTTGTAATCAGCTATAGGCTTCGAAATAATAATAATAAAAAGGGAACAAGCTTGTGTACTTGTCAATTGTTTGTTAATGCTTACTGACGACTTCAAATACAATTTCGTTTGTATTAATAATATAAAAAACACGCATGATAAATCAAAATAAAGCCTTTTAAAGACAATGTAAGTATGCTAACATTGTAAAAGAAAAAAGAATTATTTTTGTATGAAAAAATAATGGAATTTGGTAATGCTCTAAAGACAAATATTTAGATAATCCCTATGGTTTTTATGAACTGTAAATTATCAAAGTCTTCCAAAAGGGAGATGGATTCAAATATTTGATTAAAAACTAAACGGAATATTTTATGATATTTTTTTAATTTATTAAGGACAATGTAATATTTTTATATTTATTGAAAATGATGATTAAGGAATTTTTTTACTTTGAAATATTATGTTTTACTTTCAGAGAAAAAAAAAAAAAAAAAAAAAAAAGCTTAATTTAAATCTCGCCTAGGGCCTCGAAATGCATTGGGCCGGCCCTGAATAGAGTAAAAAACACTTGTAACTCGCATGAGCATTAGAGTTTAATACGACCATTTCAAGGTTTTGAAGAATTATAATTTTGTGTATTAAATAATTTTTCATTATAACATTGTGTATTAGGTTCTTGTTTTGATTAAAAAGGTACACTTCGCTGCATTAGTAGTAACTAAATCTATTTTTGGCATATTTGCACTCATGGTCTCAGCCTTAATTCTTAAGCAACCTGCATCAACTAAATTGTTCAATACCAACATAAATAGGATTGCTGATTTACTTTAAGCTGCATCTTTGAAAATTTCTTATTTACAAGAATCAAACTCACACAAGTCAAATTATTATAATATATATTCTGTCGGTCCAAACTCTGTCAGTCTTAAACTCTGCACTTACGGAAGTCGTCCCTTCCATCCTTGATGGCCGACGGAAGGAACGACTTCCGTATGTGCAGTGGAAGGCGGCGGAATGACGCGGACTCCTTCCTTCCGGTTCCTTCCACTTGTCCTACAACCTTTTTTTTTAACTGTTGGATTTGTGGCTGTTGCAAATCCAATGGCCACAAATGAGTCAAATTGTGTAAGTGAACGTTGGGTTGATTTCAACGGCCAGAAATTGTCCCGTTGCCTCATTATATTTTTTTTATTTAATCTTTAACTCATCTTTTTCATTATTCTAAAAATATCACCATCATTCATAACATTTCTTCACACCTCACAATCAGTGGCGGAGCGAGGATTTCAATTAAGGGGGGGCAAATTTGAGAAATATTTTTGAGGAGGGGCATTATTGAAAAAAAACTTACAAATTTGGGTCAAAAACATAATTATTAGTAAAATTTAGGAGTAAAATTATAAAAAAAAATATAAAAATTTGAGTCTAAAAAATAATTTTCAAAAATTGAGGGGGGGCTTTGGCTCACCCTAGCCCCCACCTGGCTCCGCCTTTGCTCACAATACAACCTTCTCATACTCTCTTCTACTACTCAAAATCTCATGAAATCTTCGTATGTATTTTTCATAAATATTTTTCATATGTACTTTTCCTATATAATTTTCAAATATATTTTAGTATATAATTTTAATTTCAAAAAAATGTCTGAATCTCATTATCGAAGCTCTTCTCGTCGAAGTTCCTCACGAGCAAGTTCTTCAAACACACCACCGCCCGAAGATCCTCAACCAACTCACGAGTCTCCCGTGAATCAATGCCCTCAAAATTGGCTCGGTTTATCGCAATTTCCGAATTACGAAAACACCAAGTACAACCCAACCCAAGTACCATCAACTTCTTACGTACTTCCAAGTTACATCAAACCGAAAGCCAATTCGACCCAATATCTCCATATGTTCCGAATAATCCACCACCATATTATCCATATACCTATTATACACAACCTCAACATCCACCACAACCTTACTATCCACAACCACCTTATTATTCGCAACCTCAACCACAATATCAAGATCCATACTAAGTGTACCAAGAGCAATTACAAAATTATGAAAATCAAATCGAGGAAGAGGAGGAGGAACACTCACCGCCACCACCTCCACCATCACAGCCACCACCACCACAATTTATATTTGTGGAAGAGCAAGATGAAGCGTCTACATTTGTTTTTTAAGGGTAAAACTTCAGCAATATATTATTCAAAGAGAGGTATGGATTAAAGAGAGTAATGAATAAAATTAGGGTTTCCTTAGAATAAAAAAAAATCAAAGAATGATTAATAAAAATATTGTTGGCAATAAATAAAAATTGACTATTCTTGCTGACTTGTTAGTAGTCAAAACCGAAGGTCAGTTTCCTCTCCTGCACAAGCACATCCAAACGAATAAATAAATAAACAAAAACCAAATGAGTAACTTCAGGTATAGATTAGAAACTAACCGTTGCCAATTCCCGTTTTTTGCTTCTTAACTTGGTTTGCGCCTTGTCTACGACGGAGCTTCTCTGCATAACACGCAAGGCATAGAAGGTTCATATTTAAAATCTTTTAGTATTCATGATGGAAATAAAAAATTTGTACCATGTGTCTGTCTTTCTTTTTATCTTTATTTAGCAGCGCCGAAAAATCTCTATCTTTAGGTAAATAGCAGTTGACTGTGACCTGCAAGAGGTTTTATCTCTATTAGAGAGCAAGTTTTCAATAAATACGACAAACTACAATGGCTAACAAAATCGAAAAAATGCATTAATTATCCTGCTTCTAGAATGATATAACGCAAAATTAGGCAACCGTGTCCAAATCCCTAAGAAAACCCCAGAGACTAGTATTTCTACGGTAAGAGACAGTCTACAAGGTGAGAATGAGAAACTAACAAACCTCCTCGACGGTGGGCTCGTATAATATTAATTCCTTGGGGGGAACCTTGTTCTCTGAAAACCCAAAAATAGCTTGGAGCTTTTGGTTTTCCTGATTCAGCAAAGAAAAAGAAAAATATATATGTATATATATGAGATAGTTCAGATGTTATCTATGCTAGAAAGAAAGAAACTAACCAGCATGTGTGCTTTAAGCCCGCGATTTCCTAGAAAGCTCTTCAGATAGTTCAGCTGTTGAAACAAGTTAAATTGATTATCGGATTCAAGACCAATGGAGCGAAATTAAACGAAGATTATGAAACCGCTCTGCTCACCTGAATGATCTTAGACCAAGATGATAACATTATTGTCCCTTTTCCAATGGATGTAGAAACTTTCGTGAAACAACCGCTCTGTAAACAAGCACATTATGATTCGATACCATAACAATTCACAGAAAGTATATCGGGTAGATAAAAATAATACCTTAAAATAGTCCAAAACACGCAACTGTTCCTTGCATAAGTTGTTGGCGGATTTTTGTTCCTCTAATTTCCTTAATATATTATCTTTCACTCCTTCTTTTACACTCAAGTAAGTATTCGAAGAGGAGCTACCTTCAGAACTCTTTTCTTCTCTAGAGACAAACTTGTCGACGCATTCCATTTCAAAGATCAAAGCCAGCGCGGAACCAGCTTCGACACCGACAGATTGATCGCCGTTTCCTAACAGACTCAAGAAGTAAGGAATAGTCCTAAAAAGGTAAGATTGTTAGACCATTGTTTTTATCAAGTTTTATGTGAAAATTGATTTTGAGCCCTGTTTACCCTTGCCAATATTTGGAGCTGATACCCCATCTTTCGAGGCTCGAAAGAAGAAAAAGCCAAGCTGAGATCGCAGCAACCAGAACATCTGGAGAATGCTTCCCGGTGCCAACCTGTTAAATGAAATCAAACAGTTCTTAAGACATGTGAAAGAAAAAAAGAACTAACTTTTCCAAGGCCTAAAATAGAGGAACATAATGCATACTTCAGACTCAGATTCAGGACAAATAAACGGCTGTATCATTTGCATAGCAGCTTGAGTCTCCTCTGAATTGGACGCACCAAAGAAAGTCGACATGGCTAAACAATCAAACACCTTCACAAATATCAAATCAATCAATCTGATTTGACCAGGTGTTTGTCATTGTGATAGCTATATGTCACAAATGTTGCGATAATACCTTCAACGTCTTAGGCTGGGACTTGAGAGCTTTGGAAGTGACAGAAACAACCTCTCGAAAGATCTCATTTGAATCGTCTTCATCGTCGATTATCATAGCCAATACGCCTGGAGATATTTTTGCATATATAAGAAATTAAATATCTAAGCGTCACCGAGTGCCCAGAGAAAATAAAAAAGTAGATAAATAGAAAGTACCTATGGATTGAGATGAAGATCGTAATTCTTTCACCGAACCCTTCTTGAATAAATTCAGACTCCGATATAGGAATGTAGCGAAACTGTATACGAAGCAGGTGATAAGTAAAGATACCTAATTAAAAGAAATAAAATGTCTACCATAGTAGAAGTGGTAAACAATTTTATTGATCATCAAAAGGAATACATGTACGGTAATAAATGCTACTCTAATAGGCAGACAAAATCTCGGCCATCGGGATTTCATGCCCTGTTGGCATAAAAAAAACCATGAAGAAACACTGAGAAAAGACGCCGATAGCCGAATTACAAGCTCTTCGGTGTCATTTTCAATGCCGGGGAAATAATTTCATAAGTCCCCAACGATGCTCAGATAAACTAAGATAACTTGTTAAATATATTAACGATAATATCTGGTTTGGCCATTCAGGGATATGTGGCATTAACCAATGGAGCACCATAGTCGATAAATTTTTCCAGAAACTCGTCAAAACGTGATCGAAGGGTCTCGCTTAGAATATGGCGCGTTGAGTATAACCATAATACCAGATCATCAGTTTGTCATAGTCAACCATGGAACCAATGTTTGCTTTGATATCCTGCTTGTACTCGGCTATGGTTCACACCCATTGCTTGGGACTGAAGTTCATGCACATAGTTCTTCTGACATATGTTCTAGAGATCACAATGAAGTGAACTATGGAAGGTCTCAAGTTAAGGATTCAGTAAAATTTAATCTCATAAAATATAGATTGAGAAAGCAATACAAAATAGATATAGTAATCACTAATAAAAAAAAAATCAGTAAAATTACCCTTAATACAACTCGAACATATTTATAGTTTGTTATATATTTCGTAGGATTTCAGAGTAAAAAAATTACTTGTTTTCCAAGAAATTAACCCCTGACTTAAAGGTCGAATTACTCAAGGCCTCGGCTATTGATTCCATTGCTTTCTCCCTCTTCGGACCCCTTCAAAAATAGAAAAGGAAAAAGCAAAACAAAAACAGCCTATTAATAGTTAGAAAACCTTAGAAAATTACACACAAAAAAAAAAATAAAAAAAAATCAATGAAGTTAAAAATAAAATAAAAAATAAAAAGAGTTTGAACCTACTTTTTGATTAGTAGTTCGTCTAGATAAGACTCAATGTCCACACAAGGTATTGAAGGCCTGTCATCATTGCCACCCTGTATGAAAATCCCATGTGTTTTGTCACAGTTATATAGCTATACATCATAAGTATTTTGAGAAATGATAATATTATCAATAAATTTGAAGAGCATAGGTCCAGAAATGACAGCTCTAGAAACAAGAGGAACAACCTCTTTGGAGATCTCATTTTCACCATCTTCGCCAACACCTTCTCTTGATTTGCTTGCTATTCAGAAGAAAAAAAAACTGTGTGAATATGCGATTATGTAAATATCATGGAAAACAAATACACACGTCTATGCAAATATACAAAACAATACTTACACTTCGACCTTCCCATACTGTATATGCTTGTGAGTAATACACCTACGCAATTCTGTGAATGATTGAGAGACACTATTACTTTAAAAGTTCAAACTTCAAACACACCAGTACTGAGAAAAAAAAAATAATAATAAAAAAAAAAAAAAAAACTCTAAATGTTCTCTTAGCACGATTAAGCCAGATGTTTTTATTTTTTTCTGTAATTTAAGAATTGAAAAAAATAGAAAAAAAAAATTAAATTACTGTTATATTTGAAGAAAATAAATTATTACATGATCCCTGAACAATTAAACCTTTAGCATAACTTCATTGCCGTTTGAGCATTTAAGCGAACTCAGAGGGAGAAAAACGTAGATTGATTATGATGATAGTTATAATTAGTCAAGGAAATCGTAAACAAAAAGAAAAAAGATGCGTGGAAGAGGATGGCTTACATAGAGTGGATTGTGGAGGGATTGACTAGCTTCGTTGATTCCGACTGCCGGAGATATCGCCGGCGCGGCGGATGAGCGAACCAGCGGCGGATTTTCAGAATAGGATTTTCATTGTTTTGTTGCTGCCAAATGACAGCCTGGCACTCAGAAAAGGGGTTCATAGTAATACGACATTTCGTTCTAGACCAAAAAAAATGGAACAAAACTAAAATTATCATCTTAAAAGTTAAAATAAAACTAAAAAATATTAGGAAAATAAAGTTTGGTTGAGATGTAACTTTTGTACATCCTAGTTACATAAATATTTCATTTCATATAATAATGCTAGTGTTAAAACTTTGATCAATCTTTTACAAATGCGAAGATCTTAACAATCATTTTTAAGACGTGTGTTCAAGGTTAATTTGAGGCTTTCCTTAATGCTTATATTTCTCTTACATGAATGAATGCTAGAATACAATGGCAACAAGAAAAATCGTGCACTCTGTTGAACTAGAACTTCTGCGAGAGAGGTTCACCGACTGAAGAAGATCTAGCTCATCCTCGATGCAAGCTCCGGGTCGAACGGTCCAACACTATGCCTAAACAAGGTCAATGAGACTACGATGGCAAGTCGCTGGACGAAGCTCTCCCGTCTCCATGTCCTCGTACACAAAGTTGAACTCTGCGTAAATACCAGACAAAATCGTCGCTTGTTGTTGCGGCGTAACATCATTCCACGATGGTGTCTCCGGGGGAATGTGCTCTCGTACCATGCCCTTCAAACTGTTGGCGAACGTGTCAATCCTCTCGCCTTTCTTGATCTTCTCGCCCTACGCCCTCGTCTTAGGCTGATAAAACTGCCATAGAACCAGATCGAAGATCATGATCACCTGCTTTCCCTTTCTCACCCTTTAAGAATCAGCGTCCGTTGTAACACCCTATACTGCAGACGAAAGTGTCTTCGGCAGATCACCGCCTCCATCACCTAGGTTCATGGACATACTGCAATATTTAAAATAATTTAGAAAGTGTGACTTCATGCCAGACTGATACTGAAGACTCATTCGGTCAATTCTCAGTAATTCAATCTCTACTTGGATTTGACATGACGCTGAATGTTAGAAAATAAAAAATTAGAAAGAGTTCTCATGAATGAAGAACTTGGAAGATATATATAGCCATTTGGTTATAGAGGTTTTGTTTTTAGCCAACATTTTGTTAATTTTCGGTAAATAGCCACGCCCACCAATTAACAACTAATTAAAAGACCAAACAGACCTCAATAACTATCCCGCTCATTTTAAACTGAACTCTAGTGGACCTCTCAGTAGGATTCGAACCCAGATGAAGCTCTGACCATCTGTCAGAGAAAAAAGAACGAATGGATCTTGTAGGATTCCCAATAAATTCTTCGATTTCTTCCGGAAGCAGATGATTATTCATCTTCTTCTCACGTTCCATGAATAGCCAGGACATTGAGGAATATCCAGAAAGGATAATAAAACATAATTACAAAGATTTGGTCATCATAACTGTCGCGCTATTCCTGGAAGCCAATTTAAATTCATTAATTTGTTAGCTCCTTAACCTAACCATAATCCCCAAACAAAAAACCAAAACCTAACCATAATCCCCAAACAAAAAACCAAAACCTAACCATAATCCCCAAACAAAAAACCAAAAAAAAAAAAAAAAAAAAAACCCAAAATTTCTCTTATTGAGGATCCTCCGATGAAGACAGACGTCGCCGCCACCAGGGGCTGGTCTCGTCCGAGCGCGAGATATGGAGAAATGAGCCCCTTATCACGCGATTCCGTGAAAGAGAAGAATGGGCGCGGCTTGAACCTTTGCGCGGGCCCGTCCGTCGTCCACGCTGAGAGGCAAATCCCAGCCCGAGGAGGAGGCGCCGCCACCGCATGGGTCGGAGAGGACGGACGTCGCCACCACCTGGGACTGATCTCGATCGAGTCAAATTTTATGAGAAGAGAAGAATGGGCGCCGGCTTGGACCTTCGCGCGGGCCCGCCCGTCGTCCACGTTGAGAGGCTGATCCCAGCCCGAGGAGGAGGCGCCGCCACCGCACGGGTCGGAGAGGACGGACGTCGCCGCCACCTGGGACTAATCTCGATCGGGTCAAATTTCTTCAGATCGAGCTTCATTGTTGTTCTTTACACATGATTTTTTTTTGTTTTATTTTCCTCTTTCTTCTTCGTCTTCTAGATGTAAATTGGATTTGTAAATAAGAGTCATGTAAATTGTAAATTGATTCATTTATATGTAAATTGATGTCATATTAATAAGAGAGTTATTTACACGTTAAGAAAAAAAAGATCCAGCCAAGATAAATAACAGATTTCCAGATTTACAGATTTTATTCCATAATTAATAGCCACAAAAATAGAAACAACTTAGCTAAAGTCAACGCAAATCCTCACATCCAGAAACCCTAAAATACATGTTAATAAATCTTTCCAAATTGGTAAAATTCAAAATTAAAAAAAAAACTCTCTAATTATAATTAGTCAGCGTAATAAATAAGGGCAAACGTGTAAAATTATTTCAATTAATAAGCTGCCACGTAAGCAAGATGGTTATTTACAGAAAATTAACGAAATGTTGGATAAAACCAAATTGATAGTCTTAAAGATGGTTATGTAGCTAATTTTTTTTGTATATATATATATAAAATAACGGGACCGCGTGGACATGATTTTTGAAGTTTGATGTCAGATAATTGCGATGAGTGAGAAAATGAGATATTAAGACTACTTAATTACAAATTTTGGCAGAGTTTCTCATATAATATCGACAAACAAAAAACATGCAATTTCATATAAAAAAAAATATCTACACTAACCAGAACTATCTTATTGAGCAACTAAACCCTAAACCGAGTTTCCGTGGCTCGGTTACAACAATTTAGCAATTCAAATAAATAAATTTAAACAAGTTAATTTTACAATTATAATTACAATATTAACTTAATTAATTTTAAACTACCTAATTTATTATAATTTCAGTTTAAGTTAAATTAAATTAATAAGTTAACCTAACATATTACATATTTAACTAAATAATTATATACCTATAACTAATTAACATACTAATTAACTAATTAAATGCAGGAAAAAAAAATTACACTAACAAGAGCTAATTATTAATATGGTCATTAAACAAGATCTAGATTACTTAATTAATTAAACATAAGAAACTTCATCAAGCAACTATATCAGATAAAAGACGAGTTTAAGAAAACTTACAGTTTTTGGCTCACGAACCAAAAGCTTTCGCAATCCGTCTTCGTCTTGAACGAACAAGCCTCCACACGATCAGATCTGGAACTCCTCCTTCAAGGACTCGATGTGATGACACCAAAGTCTTCTGAAACGTAATCTTCAAGGAAGATAAGACAAAAGAGTGGGCTTCGTTATATCTCACTAGATCTGGAAACGGGGTGTTTCCGATCTTTCTCTCTTATTTCTAAGAATGGAATTGAAACAATTCCAAGGGGAATGAGTAAAGGAATTAGGTCGGCACACTCAAGGGAGAGAGGCCACGAAATTCCTTGGCAATTAAGGTTAAATTTTGCTTCTCATTAGCCCTCTATTTATAACAGTTTAAAATGTATCTTTATAGAATATTCTAAAAGATATTATTTCATTTTATTGTGTTCACGCTAATGGATGAAATCTCAACCCTTGGATCTCAACAAGTGAATCCTATTTTTTCTTTCATCAGTCAAATCAATATCTAGGATTTTATTTCATACACCAGTATAAAATATTTGCTGTTGAGAAAATTTAGGAAAATATATTCTCCTAAATATTCTCCTTATATTTATCCTAAATATTAGGAGAGAATATAGGACAATCATATCTCCTATTTATTCTCTTATATATTAGAAACAGAAAAACAGAAAAAAAAAAAAAAAAAAAAAAAAAAATTGGTTGTTAGCCGGCTACAAAAATCGCTCACTACAGTAGAGAGGCCCAAATTTTTACTTGTCCAAAATTAAATATAAAGTTTATTTACTTGATCTAGCAACAAATAAACAACATCGCCATAAATATTTATTTAATTCCCAAAATACCTTTTTTGGAATTTAATGTTGTCAATCACTATTACAGCAAGTGAGATTATAATAATAAAATATACTATTATATTAACGTTCTTATCCGCCTTTATCGAAGCCGAATCGGGGACGATGGATCTAGTAATAGAAGCTTAACAATCTCGATAAAAAGACAAAATATTCCTTTTTATTTTCTAATCGAATTGTCTAGTCCCTTACAATACTCCACCGTGTAATCCAGGACTAAGCCCAACTTTGATACTAGAATTATATTTACTCATCGTAACGACTGTCCACTGCTTTAGTCAGTATGTGATCATGACCCTCCAAGTTGTGCCCGTATCGAGATAGGTCAATTTGTTTCGTTATACATTTCTCGTTACATATAAGCCATAAGTATCGTTGTTTCCCCAGCGAAAAATTCAACCGAACGTAAGCCAATTTCGGAAGTGTGCACAATCAATCGGTTCTGGAATCAACCCTTAGGTGAGAGAATATTAGTCTTCTTTCAGGAAGGTTGGATTCTGTATCTGTAAAATACTTTCGTCTACAATCATGTCCCGACTTTCCAAGACACGTATATGATCAGCGTCTAACTAGTCTTTAACGTGGTGAGTCAAAGAAGTCGGTAACATGATCTAGAAGTCCATGATTACTTCAGGATATTAGATCAAGCGTCACTGTGACCATCATAAACGGCCTCGGCTAGTGCATCGTAACGGTCCTTAAACGACGCATCTATTCAAAACAAAGCATGTCTAGGTCGTACACCTTCTACAAGTGTATAATGCTCCCACTGAGTGATCAACCCTCACTCATGTTCCACATATATGAATTTAGATAACGTTTTCCAGGCGCATATCAGTCATCAACCAAGTTTTGGTTCACCGCCCAATCTCGGATGCCCAGCATGGGATTCAGTTTGATACAGAGACTATGGATGATTGTTATTGATTCTAAATGTTATCATACCTCAACCCACTAATCATATGATGCTAATAAAGTAACTTCTTATCTTATTTAGTAATCATCATCTTCTAGTGGGCAATATTCCTAACACACGGAGCTACGACGCAGAGTGAATGCAGAGCTACGACGCAGACCGAGGCACGGGACTGTCAAGACTGTGAGGCGGGGGTGAAGCGGAGGTCAAAGTTGGTGGTGTGGTGTGGTGGAAAAAATATTGAGAGATGGTGGTGGTGATCGAGGAACTCACCGGGCAGAGGAGAACGACGACGCATGAGAGTTCGCGGCGCAGGAGGTGGGCCTAAGGCTTGGTCCGTGGTGGTGGCAATGGTCAAGCAGAAGATGAGGTGGTGATGGTGTGGAGCAGATCTGATGAACGAGAGAGAGAGAGAGAGAGAGATAGAGAGAGAGAGAGATAGAGAGAGAGAGATAGATAGATAGATAGATAGATATAGATAAATCAGAGGTGGCGGCGGTGGTGAGGGCACCGGAGGTGGTGGTGGTGTGGTCTAAGAGAAGAGAGAGAGTAAAAACGAGAGAGACAGAGTGAGAGAGAGTAAAAAGGAGAGAGGGAGAGAGAGATAGAGAGAGAGAGAGAGAAAGAAGAAGAAGAAGAAGAAGAAGAAGAAGAAGAAGAAGAAGGGAAGAAATCGTCGATAAAAAGAAAAAAGAAAGTCACGTTTTTAGGTCAAACAAAATGGCGTCGTTTTGAAAAAAAAAATGAAAATTTTGGCGAAAAAAAAAGAGTGAAATTTTTTCAGTAGTTTAGAAACGACATGTCGCTTCTAATTTGCGAAAAAAAATTAATATCCAAAATTTGACTTTTTCGATACAGAATACGCGTCTCTTTAGATAAACTCTACTTATGGTTTTCTCGAAGAGATAACAACACTGGGAATTCTTGAATGTTGAATACGTTAGAAGCGACTTGTCGCTTCCAATATTAAAAAGTCGCTTCTAATTCCAGACGTCGCTTCTAAAACCTTTTTTTGTAGTAGTGATGAGAGGACGACGAGGAGACCAGAATTTTCGACATAATTGGGCTTTAGAGAAATTTGTTAGAGGAGGAAGAGAGAAAATAAAAAGAGAAAATATCATATGTATCCTCCGTGTTTTATCGAAATGATACGTTTATTCCCACCATTGTTATCAATATAAAAAATATTCCTTAACATTCCTATTAATATCAATTATTAACCTTAAAGTAGATTTACCTATCAAAATCTTCCCGTTTTTAATATTTTATTTTTTGAAAAGGCCAAAATTTTCTAACTTTAAATGTTAATAATAATATTAATTAAAAATAAAAATAGGATATCAAATAAATAAACCAAACCGTGCAACTCATTTTCTTTCAAACTATGCATGGTTTGGTTTTTTATTTTATATCTTATTTTTATTTTTTTATTAATATTAATATTAGCATTTAAAGTGAGGGCATTTTGGCCTTTTTTTTAAATTAAACTGAAAAAAGAAATAAAATATTACAAAAAGGGAAGATTTTGATATGTAAATTCGTTTTAAGGTATATAATTGATATTAATAGAAATGTTAAGAGATATTTTTGATATTTCTAAAAATTGTGAGAATAAACACGTCATTTCGATAAAGCACAAGAGATACATATGATTTTTCCAAAAAAAAAAAGGACTTCTTTTCATTCAAGTATAAATGTTGAGAGACTAATGTTACATCATAATTCTCAAATAATATTATACAAAAGTGCGTATTGTGATCTATGTATATTTAGAAGGTTGCACGACAACTAAGTACTTGGTATTAGGTCTTATTTGACTTATATGATGTCGTACTTTATTATTTATATGATGTTCTAAATGTGCCCAAACATTGTATAAGATGTACTAAATATTATCTTTATTGGGTGTCTTACTCAATTTGAATAAGAAGTCAGCAATTTTGCATAAAATAGAATACAAAAAGTTTGACATTTATCCTCTCTCACTGAATCTTTTTATTTTATAAACGGAGATGACTTTTTATTATTATTATTATTATTAGGGTAATTTAGCAAAATAGCCAACTTAAACGTTGAGAATTGCTAAATAACCAAGGTTTGGTAAATAGTAGGTAAATAGCCATTTTTATATATTTACAAACGTAAATATCAAGTAAATAGCCACTGCCATATTAAGCCACGTCATCATTTATGACTATTTACTTAATATTTACCAAACCTTGACTATTTAGCAATATCAAACGTTTAAGTTGGCTATTTTTCTAATTTTTTGTTATTATTATTATTGGAACGGAGATGACTTCGATCTTACAGAGCTTCTAGATTCTCTCCTCACTTTTGGATAAAATCATAGACCATGATGAATTTGATTAATTCCGATTTCCTTGCTATCCACATTGTCATATATATATATATATATATATATATATATATATATATATATATATTATGGAAGTATAATAGTCAAAACAACGATAAAAAAAAAAACCATAGACGCCAAGAATTTAGCTAGTGGATTTGGAATCCACTTTTACTAGTTTAATGCTAATTACCGGGCTTTTTCGTGTTATTACGCGCAAGCTCCCAAATATTTCAAAAAAAGACTAGTCTAGAGACAACGAGTTAATTTACCCGCGCGTTGCCGCGGGTTAATTGTGAGCTCCCACTATCTTAGTAAAAATATAATTATAGTTTTACACGTAATCATCTCGTCAAATTTTATGCCAATTAAAGATAACATATGCTTTTAATTACGTTTAGTACTTACATATATTCATACATGTGTGTATCAATATGGTATATATATACATATATTCATACATATGTTATTATTTATATATATACATATATTCATACATGTGTTTATAGATTCATATGTATATATGTATTACTACTTATTCAAAACCGTGTTGACGATGCATTTGCAAAATTGCTACCCAATCTAATACATAATGTCATGAGGTCTTTTGTAGTCCTGCAAATAAATATTGATAAATCGAATCATATTTAAGAAGTAACATGAGTTAATAATAAACTAAAGAATATTAAATAGAATCATAAAAACAAATTAAGTAATTAAACTTATATTTGAATATTAAATCAAACATTTAAATGAACTAAAAATACCTTATCGTAGAGATATATTTAAGCAGAGATTGTAGTTTTTGCAAAAAATTGCAAAATGATGGATCTTGTAAAGTTTTCACCATCTGCAAAAAGAATTTCAAAGAGTATTTAGGAAATATTATAATCAAAGTTAATAACTTATATTTTTTCAAGAACTCAAGACCTTATGAATAGTATAAACAATAGTATTAAATCTAATAATATCATAACAATTAAAAAAGTTGTATGTCTTAAAAAGGAGGTCTATGTCATGCAATGGAAATTCGTATTAGTTCAATTCCAAGCTTTGTTGAACGGGAAAAAAGGTGAAAAATAAAACAAATAAACCACAAATACTAAGAATTGATTCCATGTTATCATTATCAGATAAATATTTTCATGGGCAGCATATAATGCCTAATTATTCTTCAAAAACTAAAGAAAAGCTGTAACTATTTTTTAAATAAATTAAATATATATTTAAATAACCCCATATTTATAATTCAAAGGATATGAGATGTATTAAAGAAATTTTTTAAATTGGCAGACCTGATGATAATGCAAAGTTAATTTACACTTATATTGCCGGGAAAAATAGTATTTATATGGAGGCAGCAAAACAGAATGAAGGTAAATAGTATGTATTTGGAGTCAGCAAAAAAGAATGAAGTATTTGATACCTATATAATTCATGTATATATAAATGTTAGAAGTATATGAGAATAATTATGCTAGTAATATAACTTTACAATATTTAAATAAATTATATGTGTTTACCTATTCATGAAGCTGAACATAGTTATTTGGCCGGTGCCCGATGGTAACATCTTTGTTGAGATTTTTTCCCGCAAACCCACTGCGGAGTCGCTAAAACTCCTATGAATTTAAATTTGTATTTCCATAATTTGTCAACTCCTATAATAATGCATGTGTCCATGAATATATCATTTCATAGGAAATAGACGGTAGTATGTGCTTTATTTTGTACCACAAAGAATTTCTTTGTAAACAATGTTTTTTATATGATTTGGATATTTATTCAAGGATTCATGAATCAATATAAATAATCCATGTGGTGATTTGACTCTAGACAGCGCTACATATAATTGACCATGAGTAAAAATTTCATTTTCTATGTACAAACCAATCTTATCAAGAGATTGTCCTTGACTTTTATTTATTGTCATAGCATATGAAATTCTAACAGGAAATTGCCTTCTTTTTAAAATGAAAGGCCATTTGGATTCATGTACAGTCATCTCTATTCTAGGAATATAGACTTTTTCATTTGTATTGTCAGAAGTAATTATTTGTCCTTCGATTATTCTATTTGTTAGTTGTGTGATAAGTAATCTTGTACCATTGCATAATCCTAAAGATGGATTCAAATTCCGTAATAACATAATAGGCGTTCCTATTTTTAGAGTTAATTCGTGTGGTGGTAATCCATTAAAATTCAATGTATTTAAAAATTCTTCGGGGTATAAAAGATTTAGTTCATCCACGTTTCCATGGGATGGTGAAATTGTGTCACAACTATAGTACGTCTTTGAATCAGTTGGTAGTATTGCTAAAATATACTGATTTATTTGATCAACGGTTTTATTTCTTGGGGCTACAATTGTTCGTTGTTTCAAATATTCAATATTATTAAAATTAGTAAGAAAATCAGTATATATTGAATGAAAGATTATTTCAATTGGGTTTAAATCATAATGTAGTAAATATTTGTCAGGTATATTTATCCATGTCGCATCTTCGTTTTCTAAATCTTTTATTCCATCTACAATACCATCACCAATGTTTAAAATCCATGTGGAAAATTCAACAATTTCTTCTTTCTCTTGTGATGATATATTATGTCGGTTAAGTCTCATATTTTTCGTTAAAGTTAAAATATCAAAATATTTCCACAAATAAGAATTGGTTAATGTTGCATCAATTATTTGCTCTTTAGATCCTGTTGTTATAATAGGTAATATTTGGCGGAAATCACCGCCTAATACTATAGTCATTCCTCCAAATGGTGTATCGTAATTATTTCTTAAATCTTGTAATGACTTATCAAGGGCTTCAAAACAATATCTGTTATTCATTGGTGCTTCATCCCATAAAATAAGGGATGTTTTTTCAATTAATTTTGCTAATTGAGTTTGTTTTTTAATGTAACATGTGGAGAATTTATCAACAGATAAAGGTATTTTGAATCTAGAATGTGCTGTCCTTCCATTTGGTAATAATAAAGATGCTATTCCAGATGATGCAACTGCTAATACAACTTCATTATTTGATCTTAGTTTACTAATTATAGTGTTCCATAGATACGTTTTTCCAGTTCCTCCATGGCCACTAATAAAAAATAATTTGTGACTATGGTTTGTAACCGCATTTACGATTTTGTCATATATGTCTCTTTGTTCTTCATTCAAACAATCGATTAATTTTGAATGTTCTTCTTTTAATTTATTTGTATCGTAATTTAGCTCGTCTCTTAAAAGTTTATTATTCAAGTCATCTAGTAATGATTGTTTTGGTAGAGGTAAATTATAACTTGACAAACTTGATGAATTCATATTCAATATTTTTTCTAATTCATACAATACATAATCATGTAATTCATGATCAGGTATTTGAAAATAATTATTGTTGAATAATTTACGAATTCTAAATATTATGTCATCAGTCATAAATTTCCAATGCTTTTCAAACAATTTGATTGGATCATTTACATTACAAAATAATAAAATTAAAACAAATAATTGTCTTAATTGTGTTGATGTTGATATAAATGCAGCTTCAAAAATTGAATCGTCCCATTCTTTATCATCACCTAATAATCCTAAAGCGTTGCATGCTGATTGAAATGTTGGATATTTAATTTCGTCAATAATTTGTAATGATTCAAAGCTAGTAGCACCTTTTTTATGATTTAGCAACAATCTTAAATAGTACAATTCTCCTGAATTCGGGTGAACATAATATGTTCGCCCAATTGTATGACCGGATTGTCTCTGAGTCCATATTTTATCTTTGTGGTTCCAAACCCATTTCTTTGGAAATTCAGTATAGGTAAGCTCTCTAGCCTTGTCGTTATATTTATTTATTTCCATCCATTCTGTTAAAGTTGTTTTTTGAATCCCGGGTTGTTTTAAAATATTTTCAAGTTTTTGGTTCGAATGGTATGTAATATTTTGTGTACGTGGTAAATGAATTGATAATCTTTGAATAGCAGGTATTCTATGGTGTATAGGATATTCATATAGCCTCCATATAGCTTCATAAGGGGTAATGTACCGGCAGTTAATATAATTTTTTATTTCATCTACTTCTATAATATTTGTTTGAGTTGAATTTTCTGAGCATATATTACTTTCAAAAACTGCTCGTATACGATCAGGTCCCTTTGTTAAATATTTGAATAGATATTTGATTAACATTGATTGTGAACAAATTTCGGTATTTATATGAGCACAAAATTTGAGGCAAAGTTCTCTATTGTATGGCACAACAAATCTATTATCTAGTTTGATATTTTGTTTTTCTGAATATAAATTGGTGTCTCTGCGCTTGTAATTAATGATGCCATTTTCGTCAATTGTTGTTTCATTTCGAATCTGTTTAGGAAATCTTTTAGAACATGCTGAATTCTTCATACATGGAGCATTTGTTTTGGCAAGACCACATGGTCCATGTATCATAAATTCAGTGACGATATTGTATCCTAATGAGTCAGTCATCGGATTTGGTATCTCAGCTGAAATTATTTTATCTATTTGCAATGGATCATGTATTTTATTTTCAGGGTGTAACCAAAATAAGAAATGACAATGTGGTAATCCTCTTTTTTGGAATTCAACAACGTATAAATCAGCAATAACTGGTCCGAATATATTTCCCAATTTTATAGTTTGAAGTATTAGATTTAATTTCATTTTGAAAACTCTTGTTGTAATATCAGGTCTATCTTCTGGTTTCTGACCAGGAATTTTAGATAATGCTCTTGTGATTTCTGGCCATTTTGGATTACATGTAAATGTTACAAATAAATCAGGATTTCCATACTCTCTACAAATTGCCATCGCATCTTGATAATTTTGTATCATATATCTAGGACTTCCAGTGTGACTTGATGGAAGAATAATTCTTTTTCCTATTGTATTTGCATCAGAATCTCCTCTATTAATAGCATCTTGTATACCTTGATATATTTCAGACCTTAAAGTTTTTTGGTTTCTTCTAATGAAATCTAATCGATCTTCTTCTACAGAAGCATATGCATCGACTAAATATTGTTGAAATAATCTTCCGCTTCTCAGTAAAGTATTTTTTAAGTTAGAGCGTTCTTGTAATTGGTAGCAATAAACCGCTCTCATAGGAACTCTTTTTCTTATAGGTTGTTTTTTCAAATGAGCAGTATTCCATTTTAAGTCTGGTGCGTAGCCGGCTTCCCCGTAGGGAAATAGTAATGGATATTGCATCGCCATATATGAAGGGTGTAATTTTGTAATTCTTTGTAAAGTATTTGATTTTGTTTCTACTATTATATCTTTTCCTTTTTCATATTCTCCAATGTCGCCAACTATTAATCCACCAATGTCACTTGATGTTGGTAAATCATATTGATTTGAATCACAATTTCTTCGGCCTAAAAGTCTAAGTCTTATACATGGAAGATTCGTTTCTTTATATCTATCTCTTATTGTTCTAAATATTTGTACTAATATATTTGTTTCATCCAACATATTGACTAACTTTGTAATGATTGATTCAGTAATAAATCTTGAAGAATCGTCAAATTTAAATGTTGACATTCTGTTTTGGATTTCATTTTCTGTGTCATGTATATACAGTTGTGCAAATCTTGGACGGTTGTCCTCAGTAGGCAGTAAGGATCCCAATAGATGATGTACTTGGCCCGAGATTTTAAAAATATATGGACCTTCGGCATTGTTTATATTGAAATCAATGTTTGCTCCAAACGATGTAAAAGATAGCATTGAGTTCAATGTACGAATATTTTTTTTATAGTATTTACTCTCTGGTCCACCATAGTAATTTAACAAAGTATCTAATATAGGAGGACTGTCTTTCAGTAGCGGTAATTTAACTTTCCCGTTTTGGCAACATAAACTATATTTGGGTATACGATTGTCGTTTACACTCTCATTTAACCAAAAATAGGCACCACAATACTGACAACAATATTTACAATCACCCAAGTCTAAGTATGAGTCCTCATGTGATGGTACTTGTTGTGTTGTTTGCATATTAGAAATCAATGATAATCTTGTTCGACTACGGTTAGATAGAGTTGACGTTTCGGAAGTACAATCTGAATTTTCAGTGTGTAGGTATTTAGTATTCTTCGGTTTAGGTTTTTTGTTTTGTAGGTTATTGGGTTGATCGAGGAAAGGATGTGTACGTTTCCTACCCATGACTTAGAAATACAAAGAAAACAAAAAAAGATAATAATTAATTTCAAAAAATTATATAGAATCATAATACGAAACGAAAGACATTTACACCGTTATAAAATATATGAGTATCTACTATATATTTGTGTCGTTATTTATTAATTGTTTTTAGCTAAATATATTTGTAATTATCTATATATTTTTTTAGGTAAAGGTTTCAGATAATTTATATGTATATATATCCTAAACTGTATTATGTAATAAGTGATCTTAGTTGAATATACAGCAAGACTTTTTTATATATAGTAATTCATGTAACAAATGAACTGAACATGAGATAATGATCATTTTAAGAACTTAAAATAAATAGAACCATCAAACGAACTGAAGTACATTTACACTCTTATTAGAATTATAAGGAGCCGTTACATATTTAAGCATCATTATCTATGAATTCTTTCCTAAAATTTTCTGGACATAATATATATGCATATATAACCTAAACAATATTAAATATTGCACACAATAAAGAACTATAGTTGAATATAGCAACAATTTTTTTTATAGTATATTAATACTAACAAATTAACCTAAAATCTGAGTATATAGAATGAGCCTATTCATGATTGTAATAATTTTGAACTATTAAACACATGAATATAGATACATGACTTACGTGAATGACGCGGGGTTTGTTGAAGTAATGTTCAGCACTTTAAAACCAACGATCACACTAAAGATCAATGTCTGAAAAGAAAATAGTAACACAAAGAAGCATCGAAGATATAAATATAAAGCATGCTGAAAACTAATATTATGATCAACACATATTACTCAGTACTAATAATATAGTGGCTTTGTTAAATTAACAAAAGAATACAAAAAATATTTACTCCAATAAATAGGCCAAAGTGAATTAAGTAATTGAGAAGACGTACATGAATAACACGTTTGTTGAAGAGATCAGCACAATAAGACCAATGATCAGGCTAAAGATGTGTCTATCTGAAAAGAAAATAGCAGCACAAATAAGAACTCATGATTTATTTAATTGATGTTGAGAAGTAATCACATCATTAGCAAATATTACTCAATACAAAATAATAACTTGTTAAATCAACGATAGACGGAAAAACCAAATGTGATTGGTAGTTGTAAACGTCAATAATCTGTACGTGTATATACGTACATGCTTGATACTTTTCAGTCATTTTGGTGACACCATTATATCATTTAGACTTGATACTTATGAAATTATCATCATAACACAGCCAAGCTCAAATCTCATCTTTACAAACATATATACTAACTCCCGAAGATATAAACCTCACATCTTGCAAAAAATAAAAAATCACAAATTATAGCATCATATTAACCTCAAACAAATTATAAATCACTCGCTATAAAAAAAATATAGCGTCAAATTTAATTAACAGGTTGAAAAAAATTAAAATTGATTGTTATATATATATATATATATATATATATATATAGAACAATGAAAAATAGTATATATGTATATACCTTAATCAAGACGATTGACTTAGTTCCGCTGTAGATATTTGAAAAAAGGAACAACTTCTTCTTCTTTTTTTGTCTCCCTGTAGATATTTGCAGAAGAGAGAGGGTTTTTTTTTTTTTTTTTTTTTTTTTACTTGTCTCCGCTATAGATATTTGCAAAAAGGGAAGAGTTTTTTTTTTTTTTTTTCTTTTAGGAAGTTGGATACTTCTGTAGGTATTTGCAAAAAAGGGAACAACTTTTTATTTGACTTGTCTATGCTGTAGAAATTTACAGAAGAGAGAATGGTTTTTTTTTTCTTTTTTACTTGTTGACGCTGTAGATATTTGCAAAGGAGGGAAGGTATTTTTTTGGTGCTTTTTTTACGAAGTTGGATACTCAGAAGGTCTTTTCTCTTGTTCAGAAGGTTTTTTTTTTCTTTTGGTGTGTATGGTTGTATAACTCTAAACCAAAAGAATTGAATGACGATTTATAAGAGAGAAAGATAGATAAGGATTGAAGCGGCTGATATGATCTTTCTTTTTAATTTAAACAATAGAAAGAGTAATAGTAATAAAAAGACACGTGTTCAATAACCACCTCAACACCAAATCCTCAATTCATCTAAGTTATAACTTATAGCTACTATACTTAAAGCTATATATATATATATTATGAAAGGAAAAAAAAAATGCATCAATATTATCCATTGTGAATGTTTTCTTCATTTGCTTCGATCCTATCTTAATTTTATATATTTATAATCAATTTGGCTTTGGCTCACTCGGTCCAATAAGAATGAACTTTGAAATTGAAACTATCCTCTTACGTGAATCATAAAAACAATACACGTTCTCATTCTCACTCATAGCAATAGATAAGAGTAAATACTTTATTTATTTTTATTCAATTTTTTTTATTGGTTAATAGGCTTGCTACAGTGATAGTGTACCTCTTTTTAGTAGTATATAGAATGAGATAGAAACAAAAGCATAATGATAGAAGGAAGGAAAAAAAAATTAGGTCAAGAAAACCCAAATCACACATATGCACAATTGTATTACAATACTAGTCAAACTTGGATTCCTTTAATTTCATTTCCTACATCATTCTAAACCAAAAATGTTACATCCAAATACCCTTCCCCAACTCTCAATCCCTTCTACTCCGAGGGACAAAAACGTCATTAATTAAAAAGAAATCAACCAACCAGTCCCCACTGAAACGAAGTTTCTTCAATTATAAATACCAAACCCTTCTTCACGTTAGAGCACATTAAATACGATCTTTATCTTCAACCAAAAAAAAAGAGAGAGAGCCATTTCTGTATTCTTCTTCTTCTTGTTCTTATAGTCATCATCATCATCATGGAGGGTTTGATTCCGTACCTCGTTCACGCACTGAAGAAAGAGAAGCCGAAGAATAAGTACCGGAGCTTGTCGGAGAACTCGAGCGTCGGTCGGAGCTACCACCGCCTTATGGGCGATTCCGGCCACAATTTCGCCGCCTCCGCCGCCGATAGTTCGTCTCACCGCCGCACGCGCTCAGAATTCCAACCACCGCCGATCTCCGGCGCCGGGATCGTCGACGCTAAGTCCGTCGATCGGTCGCGAAGTTACAAGGCCGATCGCGGTGGTTCTTCCGACGCAAGAAGCAAGTATGGTTCCAGATGAATATAAAGAAACTGATTTTTTTGGGATCCTTTATTAAGTGTGAATAGTTTCTTGGTTTGTCGATCGTGTAATTAGTGGTATATTTTTTTTTTTTTTCATTTCGTTGTCGTTCCTAAATTAGGGGTGTAATGTAATGTCGCGTTGAATTGATGCTTTTTTTTTTTCTTTTCTTTTCCTTTCAGTTTTATTATCTCGATTCCCAATCGTGAATAAACTCAGCTCATAATTGATGCGTTATGAATTATGAATGATTAGTTATCTGATTACGAAATTTGAAGTTTGACTTGGCAAGTCGCCGAGTAGGAATAAGTTTTATGAAAATGGCCATATCAATGTTGCTTTCATTTTTTAACGCGTTTGCCTTTGAGTTGATATATTTCGTAATCAACTATCGCTCCATTGACTTTTCGCTTTTCCGTTCTCACTAGGACAATTCGGGCTTAACAGTTTTCACTGAATTTCAATCTACTCCACAAATTAGGATTACACGATACAATTACTCATAAGCACTACTACTATAAAGACGTGTATGGATATGCAAAAAAATAGAAATTACATAAGGAACTTCAACAATGTTTAAAATCCATGTGAAGATGAACCCAATATAAATTTAATATATTCATTAGTTTAAAAGTAGTATGTACTTTTTTACTGTTTAAAGATGACGAATTCTTAACTAATGTATAACTCGGTTTAACCGCTCAACGTACTAATTTTTTTTTTATGAAAGAAAGCGATCAGGTTTTTATTTTATTTTATGAAAGCACCGAGCAATTAAGAAGAATTATTCCTAAAATATTGGCATTATTCAAATTCAAATAAATGCTTCTAATCAAATATAATTAACTTTGTTTGTTGTTTACAATTTCATTTATATAGAAGCTAATATCAATTAACTACCACATTAGTTTAAAAATATTGCACTTTAAAAACACTAATTTATAAGCTCACTTGTACTTGTAGTAGTAGCCCAACTATAATATTGTTTTCTCGATTACTCGGTTGATCCAAAAGCAGGAAATAAATCTCACCCTTGCTTATCAGTCATAAAGAATTATTCGATACCTTCCATACATCTTATTGTAACCCTCTCTCCATCACACACAAACCTTTCCCTCTTTACCCATTACAACAATCATAATTTCACCTTAAAACTTAATCTTATCATTAAGATGGCTCATATTTTAAATTGTCATTCTAATCACAACCAATACAATAATATCCAAATTTCGTATGTTTAGAAAGCTTCACAAAACCCCGCCACATGTCTTAATTGAGACTCTGGGAATTTCAACCAACTTTTACATAGACTAACTTAATGAGGGTAACGAAATCCATTCTTCACCCAATCCAGAATAAACTAGTGCGTAATTGTGACGACCCGATTTTTCGGACCGTCTTACTTATCTACTTTTTAAGCCTTTAGAAAATTTGAGGTAAATTTTTTTTAATATAAAGTTTAAAAACTTATGATCTAAAAATAAATTTGTCATTTAAAAACTTAATGAACGAAAACAACCCAAAAATCAAAGTTGCGTGATCAAAATATAAAACCAAAAATATCATTGTAAATAAATACCATAAATAAAATCGTAACCTTTAACGGAATTGAAAATCATAACTTAAACCATGAAAAATAAAACCTTGGGTTTGGATTATTGAAAAACTGAAAGCAAAGCGGAAGTCTTTTATCTTCGAAAACGGCAACCATAACTCAACCCTCTCGCCATCATCGCCGCTGATCCACCCTCCTCACTTGCTCATAGGTTGTTTACCTATAACACGGACGGATATACGTAGGTGAGCTAACGCTCAACGAGAACAACTATACTCACAAAACAAGAGCAATAAATATGCATAACCAGTTATTAGTATTTCACTTGCTAAATGGTGACACATGATATCGAATAGTAAAGTCTGACATATTTTAATTCGGGGTCCCCTAGAGTAGTCATACCAATTTCAGTGTACACTTTGGTAACGAACTATGGGGCTGCAACCTCCCATAGAACGTCTCATCTGTCTGATAAACTTGTGAGGAAATTCTCTAGGTGAGCCCTTGATTCGGCTTGAGAAGATCCCCTAATTATCTCCTTGGATTGAGGCGGTACGACCCTCTTATTTACTTGTTAATCTTATTACTTGATTACGTCAAATGCAAGAATAACATAAGTTATTGACATACTTGATAACATGCTTAGAATAAGAACATATTGTAGACAACAAGCCTAAGTGAAATCATAACATATCATAAACACATGAATCATAACATATCATCATATCACACATATCAAAACAATCAAACATATAAAATCACATAATACAACTAAAACAAATCACATAGTCGCTAATTTTATTTTTGAACAAATCCGTGTTGTAGTGAGATTATTCTCACATTCGCTTCAAAAATCACGACCGTTGGTCGAGGACGGCTCGGGAAAACTAAACGGGTCGGAAAAGCTACACGGCTCGGAACCTAATTAGAGCTACGAATTTCCAAACAAAGAGAGGGATGGGGGAGGGAGAGCAGAGAAGAAGCGTGAAAAGAAAAGAGTGTGATGTTTATATATGGTTTAATTAAACACTAAAAGCCCAAACTCTAAAAGCCCAAAACCAATCCTACTTCTATTATTAAAATATTAATAATAATTATACTCTTATAAAAATCATGACATACGCTGAAAACGTTTTTTTTTATTTCTTACCATATGTATATGTATATATATAACGTCACAATAAAAATAATATATATATATATATATATATATATACACGTTTAACCAAAAACATGTTTAAACAATATACATAACTAACTTATATTATATACATATTCCTAAAATAACACATATCATATATATTTTATACACATAATATATGTCATATATATTGTACAATTATTTCATATATATATATATATATATATATATATATTCTCTATAAATTAACAGATTCGAACTCACCTTATTAACACTTAATGACGTAATAATGATATAATAATAATATATAAAATTACATGAAAAGAAATATATAAATATACTCCACATTATTTTTTTGTTTTCTTTGGATTTAAATCCAAGTGAAGTGCTAGAGAAGACTCTTTAATCTCACACATTCTACATATCTTAAAAATAAAATTTCGAATATAGGTATGAAATTTTTAAATCGTTACTAGCATGGATGGATTTTAGGGGTTTCACAGTAATAATTGGAAATTAGTCATTCTCGTTATTGATTGACCAAAATAGGCAAAATACCCTTTAACCAAATTATTTTTGAATAAAAATAAAAAGAACATTAATTATATGCAAGTTTTTTTTCGATTATAAATTAATTAATATTTTACTTTATCTCCATACGTTTCTCCATTTCTCTCTCATACACTCTTTATTTTCCTTGATTCGTAGCCCGCATATGTTAATAATTGTTTATAACAGCTAATAGTTTCTTCTTTAATTTCTTTATTTTTTTGTTATTTTTAATGATTAATAGTAGTTTATAACAACTATGTGTATATATTAGTTAGTTTTTTTTTTTTTGCTTGTTTAAAATAATTGATAGTAGTGAATAGAATTCATTCATTATTGAATAGATTAAGGATCAAAAGCTTATCCATAAATAATTGAAAATCGTATATACATATAACTTGTTTATAATGGTTAGTATAGGTGTATAGAACTTAAAAAAGTACAAATAATCAACAAAAAAATATGAATAGTTAATAGACAAAAGATAAACAGAGATCTAACGAAATATATATTATGTAATCTATGATATCTCTTTCCTGAGATTTCGTACACCAAGTTATTGTTTTGGATGTTTTGATGAAGAACACGCTCTTCCTTTTTGTCATCTTATTCTTCGCCTTCTTCGATATGGAGAATTTGCCCACTTCTCGGCGGCTCAACCTCGTGATGAGGGCCATGGTGGGACTTGTGTCGATGAAACCAAAGGTGACACGTGTGGCGTCCACGTCGGCGAGTTTCACAAGTGACAGGCTCAGCTTCTTCATTGATGACATTGAGGACTGACAATATTATATAGCGTCTATACGTGGCACATTCATGACTTTAGCCGATATATATGGTCCGATATACAAAGGGTTAAGTTATTCACAACTCAGTATCCAAATTGGAGTTATAATATATCAAATACAAGTCCATGACGTTGTTGAAATCAACTTTGAGTCCCCATAATTACTTGTTTTTTGTTTTTGTTTTTCTTATCATCAAAAGAATACATATGTTTCGAACTTATAACTAAATTTTAATGTACACTTTCGAAATATCACTTTATTCTTCATTTAAAAAAACATACTTACAATAAAAATTTAGAAATCTTTAACAGAGTTTTACTTGTATTTTTATTTTGAACTATAAATTATTTAATGAAATAACTAGTATTCTTGCTAAAATACGTTAAAATTAGTCATAAGCTTGAAACTTTGTATGTTTTAGAAATATTAATTTTTGCTGATTCATCACTAAAATAAAATTGTTCACCGATGAAGCAAGTAGATATAAACATAATAAGAGGTTTTTTTTTGTAATATATTTCATCTCTCAAGTAAGAGTTCAAAATTTATTTTTTAGATTACATTATTATTCTATGATGATATGTCCTCTTAGTAATTCGGATTCTAACAAGTTTTAAAGGGCTCTCTAGATATATAGGCATATCAAAACTCAAGTTTTTCCATATAGTCAATCCTTAAAAATTTTAAGTATATAGCCACGAGATTTTATTAATAACAAAACAAAAAAAAAGTCATATGTAACAATAATGATGAGACTCTATTAATTTTCTCTTTCTATTTACTTTGTTGCAATTAGATTTTTCTAGAACATCGATTTTATTCAATATGAATATTTTTTTTTATATAGTTTTGTTGCATTTAATTATTGATTGCTTGTTTGAATGAATTCAATAATGGGGTACTAATTTTTTTTTTTTTTTTTTTTAGTAGGGGCACTATCGGCCAAGAATACATGATATATTAGCAGTGCAAAGAGCAGGTGGCACTATCGGCTAAGATTACATAGTAGGTGACACTATTGATCAAGATTACAAACTTATTAGAATAAATCCTAGGGGACATGCATTTCTGCATCCCATGGAGGCTTGAACCCATGACCTCTCCGTCGAGGTGAGTGTGGGATTACCGCTAGACCAAGCTAGCTACCACAATGGGGTGCTAATTTTGTAAGGTTATGATGTAGCCAAAATTTGATGGTGGTTAAATGATTTCATTAGGATTTGATAATAGCATGTTTGGTTTAATATTGTGGTTTATTGGTTTAAATTGTGCTTAATGCTTTATAGTGCTTGATCACTATTAAAATTATTATCTAAGATTGTTTTCTTATCGAGAGATAGTAAATTTTTGTGCTCACATTTGAATCATCATTGTTAAACTAGGTTAGTAGAAAACTATATGCAATGGTATAATTGTTTATATTCTCGTTCGTAATGCGTGTGATTGTTTTACTAAAACTAGATGTCGAGAGGATAATAGTTAGTCAATTTTATAGCTTTATTAGAGCAATCGTTAAGGGATTTATTTGATTTGCGAGTGAGATAAGCTTTCATAAAAATATATGTTTGATTCGTGGCCGAAAACTCCAACCTAGTCGATTCCGATGAAGTCGTATAGCACTAACATTTCCCCGACTTGAGGTGTTTTTTTACGACTCTTTGTATAATTTGTTAATTTAGTCCGTAGTAAAATCTTATTTTTAATATCCAAGAAATTAATTCACAATATGTTAGAGTATTTCGTGAGTTCTTACTACTCTATGTGGAGTCGACACGCGTGCTTACGTACACTTCACTATTTGGACGACACGTACATTCGTGTGTGTGGAAATATCGTAACACAAGTTTCACTTACTATAATTGAAAGGTAAAGACCTTGCATTTGTAACCACATTCTACTATCTTTACATAGCCATCGTCGTTTTCATGAGCTATTCCCTTGATAATGCTTTTGACTATGTAGTGTATATACACAAAGATAATGCAAGAAAATGAGCTACGTCTAAATTAGAGACAAACATTGCTCAACTTCTTACTCTTGAGGCTCGTCTTAACTTCACCCTCTCTAGAAAAAGGGTTTAAGTCGGACCTAGTATTTCAATTAAATAAAGAACACGACTATTTTGTTAAAAAAATTAATGATTTTTAAGAATATGTCAATATAAAAATTAATTTACAATTAATCATTAATGGAAGAGATATTTATGACAATGTAAAGAATGCTCGAGGGAAATATGTAATTTGATATTTCACGTGCAAATGGCCACGAAGCCCTTTTGAGAGCGGTTGGCCCTACCAAGTCCAACTTTTTAAATGTCAATAACATCTCCATATTAACAAAAGGATTGCAACAAGAATGGCACAAATAATAACTCAGATTATTAAGCAACAAAAAAAAAGGATCAAAATAATTAATCATTTTACAATAAAAGAAACATTAATGATACAAGCTCGAAACTCTAAACTTCACGAACCTCTTACTTCGAACCCACGCTGAGTTCGATCTTACTCGTCAAAGCGAAGTCGAGTCCTTTTTTGCCGCCGAAAAGCCCGAATTCGTGATCCTCTCCGGAATGACGCAGCGTTCGGATTAACTCACACAGAGTTAATCCAATTAACTATCACAGTTAATATGCAGAATTTGACTTGCGACCTTCAAAAGGCTGGATCAGCGTAACCGCGAGACTCGCCGATGTTCGAGATCGTTTCCGGAGGATGATCGTCAGAGTTAATCGGATTAGCCCGAAATTAATCTAATTAACTATCACAGTTAATATGAAGAACTGAACTAACAACCTTCGAACAGCCAGATCGGCGCAGCCGCGGGACTCGCCGATGTTCGAGATCGTTTTCAGAAGAGGTTTGTCACAGTTAATCAGATTAACCTTCACAGTTGATCAATTTAACTATCACACAACTGGACTTGCCGACCTCGTACGACGATCGCGTCTTCGAAGACCTCGCGTCGAGGTTTGAGCTACCGTGTGGGACCGTGCGGCGGCGATCGTGGAGGCTCAAACAAGAGTTTCAACCGGAGGAACGGTGGAGGTAGGGGCAAAAATTTTGGCGGTGGTGGTGAATCAAATGTGAATTTGGGAGAAATGGCTTTTTGGTAACTCTGATTAATAATTAGTTATTTGTCTAAATGTATTGATAATTTAACTATTATTTTAAAAGACTCTTATTAAGTGTGGCTATTATCTCTCGTAAATCGTATAATACTTTTCCAAAGGTTACAACTGGAATTTTAATTCGCTGAATTTTAATTAGCTAATGGTAATTTATTAGTTATATAATATTGTTGCTATTCTGTCGTGTGATAATAATTTGAGCAACATTTATAAACCTAAAATGAAACGCCATGTCGTTCTGTAGAAGCGCAGTGTAAAAGCAGCAACCGAGCAAGTTCACCGTCGCGAGAGCCAACGAAAGCGTTCGAATGGCGGTCAAATCGGTGTTCGACGCCGGCGTGATCAGGTCGGAGTTCTCGAGCGCTGGCCTGAGCGAAAAATTCATCCCCGTCGTATGGAAGTACGTCGTTCAGAATCCCGACGCCGACGGCTTCGACGACGTCCCTTCTCTGCCTTCCTCAGCCTATCTCCTCCTCCGAACCAAGTTCAGGCCTCTCACGTCCTCTCTCGATTCCGCTTCCGAATCCTCCGATGGCCTCACCACCAAGCTCCTCATCAAGCTCCAGGTTTGGGAACGAAACGCCTATTTGTCATATTTAGGGTATTGAAAAACGCACACCAAGTGTTTGACGAAACTCCTGACTGAAACTTCGTGGTGGATTTCGCTAGAGTGGAGCTTTGGTTGAGGCGGTGATAATGAAGTACGACAGTAGTCTAGGGAAATGCGGCGGGAAGCCCCGGTCTGGTGGACCAAGATCGACTCTGTGCATATCCTCTCAGGTTTTTATTTTATTTTTTACACTGTTCTTTGGTCCGTTTGTAACCTGGAAAATACGATTGAATGTTGGAGAATTTATATTTCACTTAATTTGAAATCCCTGAAAATGAAAATTTACATAAGTTTGTTCATGAGGAGGCTCACTGTCATACGAGCTTCTCTTTTCACTCTCTCCCTTTTTCCTCTCTACTTTTCATTGACTTCCAGAACATAATCCAGAATTTTGATTTTTTTTTTCCTTACGTTTTCTTTTCAAGATTTCCATTTTCCTTCAAATTTCAATTTTCATCGTAAAATCAGAGTGGCAAACGTAGCCTTATGATAGGTTTGGAACCTAGAAAATCTGAGGGGGAGAAATGAGAATTCATTGTATTTTACTCTGTTTGGACTAAGTATATTTCGAGGCGAACTAATTTGTGTGCATGATCGGGTTTATACTAGCAGCCACACGTGTGACTCTCTCGTCTCACACTCTCTATTCTTTTTGTCTAAAAAAATTCATAGATTATCAAACACAATATAGAATTATGAATTTCCCTCACATTTTTCCTTCGAGAGTATGCTAAGACTGTTTATTTATGCGTCTTTTGTCGTGGAAAAAAAAAAGGTTGGTTGCAAGATGGGCTGCAGATTCTGTGCGACCGGAAGCATGGGATTCAAGAGCCACTTGACTTCCGGGGAAATCTTGGAGCAGTTGGTTCACGCTTCTCGTTTTTCCCCGATCCGCAATGTCGTTTTCATGGTACCTTCTTTTTTGAAATGCAGGACACAAAAAAAAAAAAAAAAAAAAGAACAGCTTGTCAGAGATCTTAGTTCAGCAATATTTATGCTTGTTGTGTCATTGTATATCGTCTTACAGGGAATGGGAGAGCCAATGAACAATTATTCTGCTCTGGTTGAAGCGGTCCGTGTGATGATGGGTTCGCCGTTTCAATTGTCCCCGAAAAGAATAACTGTCTCCACGGTATTTTGCTCTGATATCATAAAAACCGATGCTGTCTTTTTCTTTTTTTTTTTTTTTTTTTTTTTTTTTTTTTTTTTATATGCGACTGAGCAGAAAGGTCCTTTTACTCTAGGTTGGCATAGTTCACGCGATCAAGAAGTTTCACGGTGATCTTCCGGGAGTCAACCTCGCGGTTTCACTTCACGCGCCTGACCAAGCAATCCGGTGCCACATAATGCCCGCCGCAAGGGCGTTTCCTCTGGTGAAGCTTATGGATGCTCTGCAAGAATATCACGACAAGAGGTTAGTCTTCAAAACTTATTTATTTATTTATATATAGCCGGCTTTTGATTCGTCGTTTTACTCATGATCCCACACTTTGGTCTTTGGCTTCAGTGGACAGAAAATCTTAATCGAGTACATAATGCTCGACGGGGTGAACGACGAAGAACAGCACGCTCATCAGCTTGGCAAGTTGTTGGAGACGCTTCAAGTGGTGGGTGACTCACGAAATGTAATCTGTGTATCCCTGCTCTCGAATCGTGAATTTGAATTTTTATGATGAAACAGGTTGTGAACTTGATACCGTTCAATCCGATCGGTTCGTTGAGTCAATTCGGAACCAGTAGCGAAGAGAACATAACGAATTTCCAGAAGATCCTGAGGGGCTCGTACAACATCCGAACAACGGTTCGCAAGGAAATGGGTCAGGATATAAGCGGGGCGTGCGGTCAGCTCGTAGTCAGTCAGTCCGACAAGAGGTCTATCGCGAACCCACCGCTAATCGATATAGAGGATATTCGGGTGAGAT
The DNA here is from genome assembly GCF_054948205.1 of Urtica dioica subsp. dioica. NCBI lineage: Eukaryota > Viridiplantae > Streptophyta > Magnoliopsida > Rosales > Urticaceae > Urtica > Urtica dioica. Next base: position 30,085,160 of record NC_142763.1, on the reverse strand, counting down.
AGGGTTTCGGTTTCTTTGAAGGAACTACTGAAGATATCCGAGCTCTCAGATACAAAGATTTTAACATTTTGTGTATACAATCAAATCGAATTTGCCTAGTGTTTTGTTTCTTTTCTATCAAAGCGTTTGCTATGATATCGTAGCTCCTTTTCGGAGATTTTTAAGAGCTTGAAGAGGCTGCAAAAAATATGTACACGGCTAGCCAGATAGGTATTAATCTTTTTTTCATCAGTGTGAATGTTAGCAAAAACAAACATCCAGTTTTCAAATGCCAATTCAGCTACTGATAGAATAAAATATGCATATACCGGAGTATTTTATAGTTATTTAAAATGTCAGTACCAATTTTACACATCTGAATCTAACTGCTAGTTATCGACCAATATCCAGACTAGTTACTATAAAATAATGAGAAAATGACGGCATAAATACCTTATGTTTGTGTGTTGTTGCACTTACATATCTATTGTCTAAAAGCCGTAGATAAAGTACCTAATGTCGAGTTTTTGTATTTCCATCGATACCAGAGGTCGTTAGTTTTGGATGTCTGAAATAATGAACGGTTAGGATGTATTTGGCTTGAGAAAATGGAATTAAAAATACCTACAATCATGAAACAATTAAATGGATTTTAAATACCTTGAAAACATAATAAATAATATAAAAACATAATAAAATGATATAAACAAATTATCTTCGAATCCCAAAATTCAAATCCCTAATCTCAAATCCACAAATTCGCGATGGAAACACAGGAATTCGAACAGATGACAGAACAATAAGTGGAGGAGGCTGAATTTGAACTTCATGAAGAGGAGTACGCAGAGGACAGAGAAAACGTAGAAATAACTCTTCCAGAACAATGGTGTTCTATCGTGAATGACGCCTACAATGAGGTTCTTGACGCCGATGACGGTGATGATGGGGTTAGGTCTAAAAGTGACCTTGACAGTCTCTGTAGTGACGAGGAAGAGCAAACCAAGAAGAAGAGCAAGAGAGAGTACAACCCACGCAGAAATCCCGCTGATTTTAGCTTCAAACTGGGTATGTAATTCCCTTCCATTGAGCATTTAATAGATATACTTAAAGAAGAGTTTATCAAGATCGATCGAAAATTTTATTTATGTGTTTAATGACAAGACTAGACGAAGAGCGAAATGCATGGGTATTGGTAGCAAATGGGAGTTGTATGCAAAGGTTAATGGTTCAGAGAACAAGACAATGAGAGTAAACATTTTGGTAGATACTCATGACTGTGACAGTTTTTGACAATAAACATGTCACAAGGACATGGCTATCGAAGCATTTTGTTGACTAATTCAGACTTAATTCAAGCATGGAGTGCAGTTGCTTCAAGGAGATGGTTGCATCAACTAAGTCAGCAACGTCTCTCGAAGGGCTTTCTATAGAGCGAGGAACTTGGCTAGAGAGAAGCTTGAGGGATTCGTGAAGGACTAGTTTGTTGTGCTTGAAGACTATTGTCGACAGTTGATAACTACTAACCAAGGTTTATAACATGTTGTATTCATTATAGATATGAGTTGGTGTATTAATTGTTGGGTCTGATTAGGTGTATTAAATATTGGGGTCTTATTAGGTGGATTATATTAATTGCTGAGTTGATAGGGTGATTAATTAATATGGTAGGTACCACAGCTCTACTAAAGACCTCTCTTACTGATGGTAAAAGAGTGTTTGAAAGAGCATACATATGCTTGAAAACATGTAAAGAATGGTTCAATCAGTGGTGCAAGCTTGCTTTTGAAAGCACGTGTTAGGCATCTTCATTCCAATTTCAAGAAGGCACACGAGTGGTTGTTGCAAAAAGAGCCATCACAGTGGACCAAGTCTCCTTTCAGAGTGAGTCCGAGGTGTGACATATTGTTGAATAACATGTGTGAGAGCTTCAATACAGCTATAACAGTAATTAGTCCTCTGGTTTGGACCCGATAAACTACATCGATGATTGGTATAAGTAAATAAGAAAGAGGCATACCTCTGGTTTGGACCCGATAAACTACATCGGTGATTGGTATAATAATATAAGAAAGAGGCATACATGGCTTCATACTCTGGTGTAATTGAACCAATGATCAGTCCAGACAAATGGCCAAACGTTGGTCTGAACCCTATCCTTCCACCCCTTGATCAAACTCTGCCTGGACGTCTAAAAAAAAGAAGAAAAGAAACAAGCACAATGACGAAATACCTCATGGATTGGAGCCTCAACTCATAAGACAGAGTAGAAAAGATCAAGTCAATAAGTGTAGTAACTGTAAATAAGTCGGCCACTCGAAGAGATCATGTTCTAATCAAGTTGTTGTTCAGGTGATATTTTGTGTTGGTCAAGTCAATTTTGTGTTAAATTGTGTTCTTGATATTTTGTTTGTGTTTAGAGAAATTGTCTCATTTGCCACCAATTTCATAACATTTTTCCACTTTCCACCAAAAGACTAATTTGGCCCAAAATGCCACCATCTATGTCAACAATGTTGACATCTAATAGTGAAGGGCAAAAATAGATGTCAACATTCTTGACATAGATGGTGGTATTTTGGGCCAAATTAGTCTTTTGGTAGAAAGTGGAAAAATGTTATGAAATTGGTGGCAAATGAGACAATTTCTCTTGTGTTTATTGTAGATCTCAATCCCAAAAAAGAGAGGAAGGCCTACAAAAGCTAATCCAACAATTGAGAAAGTGAAAATAAATGAAAGGAGGAAACAGCAAAAAAGGAATGAGCTGGGTCATCACAAGCCATTTGATATCCACGTTAAGTGAAAAAAGTGTAATAGAGTTGAAAGTAAAGTCATAAAACAGTTTGTCAATATGGCCAATTTTTTATGTAGACAAACAATTAAGAACCTGTTTTGATTGCCATTTTTTGTGCATAATATAATGTAAAGATACTATGTAAAATCAGTGTTAATATATTATGCAAGAGCAGTGCTCATTCTGTACAGTTTGATGTCCATTTTGTGCTTGATATTATGCAAATTAGTGTTCATTTTGTTGCATCTTAATGTCCATTTTGTGCCAAAATATTGAGCAGATTTCAGTGCAAACATAAGTGCTAGAAAACATTGTATTACGAACAAGCTAGTACAATATCTTCCAATACACTTATTTTCACAAGCCCAAAAATACAATCAAATAAAAAATTCAACAATCAATGAAAGTTATTGCATTCACCAAAACAAGCAAAGGAACAACACAATCAATAAAGTTATCATCACAAGCACAAAAGCAGCCAAAACAGATCTCCAATGGAAGCTACGACATTCACTCATTCGTTTCACTGATTCTTCTTCTTCACTTGCCATTTTGTTTTTTCCAAGCTCAAAATCCAATCGATTTAATCTTCTAAGCAGTCCTGATATCACTTGCTTTGATCTTTTGTAAATTTCAGGGTCTAACCCCTCCCAATAAGTGCATCTACCTTCCTCCTAAAAGTAAGAACAAACCAAGAACATAATTAAACAAGAGACTCATTAAACAATAAACCTGGCCAATAAACTTGACCACGAAAAGAATTTCAGTACTTACGTTTCTCTTGTGGCAGCAAACAAACATCCTACCCGGATTCATATCAGTCCACGCCATTCTCTGAACCCTTTCGACGCCACAGAAACACTGACGAACCTGCGACTGGGACTCGCTCTTTGTTCGCCATCATCGATTCATAATGCTTCAACTCCTTACGAAACTCGAGTTCGCATCATCCATTCCTGCAATTCGGAAGTTCTCAAGAGAAGAAGAAGAACAATGAAGATTTTAGGGATTTCGAATTTGGGGATTTTTTTTCTCCTCTCTAGTTTAATTTATTTTCTTTTCGAAATGTAAATAAAAGAGGATGATAATAAAATTACGTTTTTATTTGTTTTCAGATGTCTATTACCATCACAACTTTCCACGGGTATGGACATCCAAAAATAATGACCCCGGTATCGACAAAAATACAAAAACTCGACATTAGATACTTTACGCACTTTAATCAGTAGGTATGTAAATGCAATAATCCGTAAACATCAAATATTTATGCCACCATTTTCTCTAAAATAGTACAATTTAAAATAATATTTACCAATATTTTCAAATCATAAGCGATTCTAGACTTAAAACAAAAATATAAATAGTAATATCGAGCTTATAAATTAATATATTGTTTTTCTAATAAAAATAAAATAATTAGCTATATATGCCACCTAGAAGAAGTGAGTTTCAATTGGATACCAACAACCTTGCTGAGGACAAACTACTAACATGCGAGTTCTTGGCACTACTACTCCGTCTTTGCATTGTGATCCAAGTGTTACATAATCATTCCTTGTCTTTTACATTGATAATATTGACCCAAAACCAATAAACAAAATCAATGAAATCGTCTTCTACTTGGAGCAAAAAAGAAAAGAAAATGAAAGAGTAGAAAATCATTAGCAAGCTTACACGTAAATAGGCAGATCAAAACTAAAATCCTACGAGGACAAGAGTGCCTCGACCTTTGCGATCTGGTCCTCCTCGTTTTTCGGGGTCGGACTCCTATCGGACTCGTGATACAGATCATGCTTCCATTTATCTCCACCGGACTGAAACCCGGGCCTCCCACCAAACCTATCGCCTCTCCTGTAGCTGTCACCGCCACGTTGTTGAGGATACCTTTCTCTCGAAGGAAACACGTCCCTCTGTGCTTCCCTTCGGTTCGGTGCCCTATTTCCGCCGAAAGACCTCTGGGACCGAACCAAATATCGACTGTTTCCTCTTCTATCGTCTTTGCCACTCTCTTCTGTGGGGCGGTCAAGATGGGTTGACTTTCTAGTTTCTGTGGCGGCTTTATCATCGAGTCCAGAGTCTTCTAACGGATTCTTATCCTCTCTAAATGCAGGTCTTTTCCTCAATGGCGCGGCTTGAGCTTCGATTTTCGCGAAGCCTTCGTGTCCCCATTTTCCCTTCTCGTGTTCCTTGCCCCGATCATCCCTTCTCCAAGTATCATTAGAGGCATTCCTGTTCTCATTCCTTCCGTTACGTTGGTCAGTTGAATCTCTCCACCATCCTCGGTCTAAAATATATTGAATATAAGGTTATCTCCACGGGAATATTTACGTCGCGTGGGAAAAAAATTGCAAACAGAGATAAGGAATCTTACCACCCCTTGAGTTTCGACCAGAGCTTTGGCCAACTTGCGCGGGATTACCACGCTCGTCATGCTGTTATAAAAAATGTACAGGAAAGCCTAAGAGTGTTATACACTGAAGCACTTGAAGAGGGACGAGAATGAACAATAGTCCATTATATCAGGGCAAGGAAAACTGAAAATAGGTTTCAGCTCACTGCGTGGTTTTGCCCAACAATTGAAGTTAAAAGTGAAAACTGATTTTTAAGTGACTGGTTTAGCACTTGAAAATGAGGTTCAGAACCAGTATTTATCTTTCTTTCTTTTTTATTCCTTGAATAATAGCGGAATCAAATGGAAGAAAAGCACAATGATAAACTAGATGTCTCCCAAATTCGGACTGTTGTAGAACTTGATAGCTAGCATCCCTTCTTACGAATGAACACAAATTACCTACACAATACAATTTAAATGCTCATTCAGATAACTCCAAAGCAGATAATGGTTCTTTTAAAATCTTCCGATTTTAAGCGACTACACTCTATCTGCCGGTATCGATAACAAAACATAGAAGTTGAATCTGCTAAAATATAAAGGTTCTAACAAACCATGAACGAGTCATCAATTGGTAAGCGAGACAAATCATATCCAATTAAATAAGACACAATACCTGAAAATGAGACCGAGACCTTGATCCTTCAATTGGATTATAAGAATCTTTCTTCCCTCCGAGTTCTCTATCTTTGTTAATGTCGGTCTCTTTCCTCCGAGCCACGTTTTCTAGCTTCGGATCGGCTGGCAATGGGGTGTCTTGAGCTAATTCATCTTTCTTGTTTTTAGTATCCGAATTATTGCTTCTGGGAAATTTCTCCGGCACCAATTTTTCATCTCTCCTAGACCGTTTCGGGCTATATATCAAAGCATAGAGACAAATACAGATGCTTAATACTATACGCATCTTGATAGAATTTCACTCTCCAAACTTTGAAATGTTCAAGAAATAAACCCATCTACAAAATGGAAGAGATTCGAGATAAATCAAGAGCTCACCTTCATGTCTAAATCATCACGCACAAGGAACAAATTCAACAGTAAAGTAAATAATAAAATGAAAACCTTGTACCATCTTTTCACATATTGTACTGCTTAAATTATTTGATAACAAAGTCGTGGCAACAAACTTATTTCAATTCAACCAACATAGAAATGTATGTGCAGTTTTTTTTTCTTCTTCTTTTGAATGTCTCTCGATTCCACAAAAAAACAACGCCACTGTAAATCATTTACGACCTAAAAAATCATCGAAATGAAACTGTTTGAAGCTATCAAATTCTCAGTTAATATTGGGAAGGAAGGAGAATGAAGAACCTGGATTCTCTGTCGAATCTGGAACGGTGGCTTTTGGAGTCCCCATTACGACGAGCTTCTCGGTGCGACATTGCAAGAAGTTCTCTCAGAGAGAGCGAGAGAGAAGAAAGTAGAAGATGATCGACTTAGGGTTGAGTTTTGTTTTGCTGTTACTAAAAAAAAAAAATTAATAATAATAATAATAATAATAATTGTTTTGCTATGTGACGAATTTTGTAAAAATCCTCACCGTTAGATTTAAATTTTTCGCACTGCGGGGCTGATCCATTCTTCTTTGAATTAATTTTTTTTTAATATTTTTTAACAGCGAATTAAGATTAATATACTTTTATGTCATGATTATTTATCGACCATGTTACATGAAAAAAAATTCGCACCGTGTCTGAATTTCTATTTATTTTATTTTCTTTGATTTTTCTCTCTTTCGTTAATTACCAAGAAATTATATATTTGACCATAAATGTTTCATGCTAATAAGAATTTTGGTATATAAAATAAATTTTTGAGCATTTTATTATTGGTTTTTTTTTTAAGGTTTTTCATAGAAATACTTAACATTTATGAATTTATTCATAAAATTACCATCTAGCCAACTTTACACATATTTACAATCTTAAATAGTTTATTGACTATATTATATATAAATAAGTAAATTTATAGCCCAAAAAATATTTGATATAAACTATATAAATTTGAATTTTTATAGTCAAATTTTGCGTGAAACTTAATGTTAGAAAGAAATTCAGTTAATTTATAAATATTTTCAAATTGGTTAAGGTGCTGAATTTCAATTTTTTTTTATGTGTGTGTGAAGAAGCTCAGAGAGCTTGGGACAGAAATCTCAGATCTAGAAGATGAGAGAGAGAGAGAGAGAGAGAGAGAGAGAGAATTGACGAGGGATTGGTTGAATTTGTTACTTTCTCATTCAACTGACTCAACTGATTGGTTGATGTTATGTTTAAATACAAGAGTAAGATTGAGTCTGAACCATTGATTTTACAACTGCCTTACTCTAATCTAATGGTTCAGACTCACGCTGATATATACTCTAATACACCCCCCTCAAGCTTAAATGGGCACAGCAAGATTAAGCTTGGAACAGAGTTTTACAAACTGAGGAATTGGGAGTGCCTTGGTGAACACGTCTGCGACTTGTTCAGTTGTGGGAACATAGCGGACTTTAACGAGACCAGCTGCCACTTTTTCTCTGATGAAATGAGCGTCCACTTCAATGTGTTTGGTTCGGGCATGAAAAACAGGGTTGCTAGCTAGTGAACCAGCACCCAAGTTGTCGCACCATATGACTACAGGATCAGAGTTGACAGCTGTGCCTAGCTCTGTGAACAGCGATCTGAGCCAAATAATTTCTGCAGCAGTGATGGAAAGCGCTCGATACTCAGACTCCGTTGAGCTTCGTGCGACCACGTCCTGTTTCTTTGACATCCAAGTGAGGAGATTATCACCAAGAAAAACACACAGTCCAGTGGTTGATCGTCGATCATCAAGGTTTCCAGCGTAATCAGTGTCAATGAACGTTGTTAGTGTCAAATTTGGGGCAGCTGTGAACTTCAAACCTTGACATGGTGTGCCAGCTAAGTACCTGAGTAATCTTTTGCAGGCATTCCAGTAATTCACTGTTGGTGCTTGTAAAAACTGGCCAAGTCTATTCACAGCAAAAGCTATGTCCGGGCGAGTCATGGTGAGATATTGGAGTGACCCAACTACACTTCTGTACTGAGATGGGTCGTCATAGGGCTCACTATCACCTCTGTGAAGCTTCTGATTCTGGCACATAGGTGTCGGACTAGGCTTTGAATCCGTCATGTTGGTCTTTGACAAAATTTCTCGCACATACTTCTGTTGCGTGAGGCACAAGCTATGTGAATCTCTGGCGGCTTCAAACCCCAAGAAGAAATTTATAGATCCAAGAGACCTTAGTGTGAAAGACTTGTCGAGGTCAGCTATGGCTTTGTGAATCATAGTAGTGTCATTACCAGTGACTAAGATATCGTCTACATAGACTAGCAGGAGAATGCATATCTTGCCTCGTTGGTAGATGAACAATGATGAGTCTGAGGTTGAGTTTTTGAAGCCCCATGCTAGTAATGCCTGACTTAGTTGTTCATACCACGCTCTCGGTGCTTGTTTGAGACCATAGAGGGCCTTGTGGAGATGACAAACATGATTTGGTGCAGATTGGCTGACAAACCCTTCAGGCTGGGACATATACACTGTTTCCTTCAATGTACCGTTTAGAAACGCATTATTTACGTCAACCTGTTGTATATCCCAGTTGTTTGTGACTGCCAGTGTAAAGATGACCTTGAGAGTGATTGGCTTGATAACAGGACTGAAAGTTTCAAAATAATCCACTCCTGCCGTTTGTTGAAATCCCTTTGCCACCAGTCTTGCTTTGAGCTTATCTAGGGATCCATTTGCATTGTGTTTGACTCTGAAGATCCATTTGTTGTTGATGACTTTCGTAGATGGATCATATGGAACTAAGCTCCAAGTGTCATTTCGCTGCAAAGCTGAAAATTCAGAGTCCATGGCTTGTTTCCAACCAGGATTAGATAAAGCCTCTTTCACCGTGTCAGGTTCACTTTCAAGATTACATAGAGGTGACATTACATTTAACAAACGTGGCTTACTAATACCATTTTTTGCTCTGGTTATCATATGGTGGCTGTTGGTTGTTTCTGGAGGAATTTCAGGAAAAGTGTTGTGTTGAGTGGGACTGGTGATAGGAGGATGAGACATATCAGGGTTTGGTAACATGTACCTGACATTTGACGAGTCAGAGGAATCAAAAGACTGAGACTGAGGGCTATGGTGAGAGTGTTGGTTACTGTGGGTATTTTGATTTCCTGTGTTTGACAGCTGTGTATATGGAAGGTCTTGGCTTTGGTCTGACGGGTTGTGGGGCTGTGGAGGTGGTCCAAGAATCGACTTGCTAGGGTGTGACACGTGTATGGTGGTGATTTGGAGTGGTTGTGTTTGAGGTTTTGAAAACATGGATGTGTAAGGAAAAGTGGTTTCATCGAAAAGGACAAACCTGGCAATATAAACACGGCCAACATTGTTTAAACATCTGTAGCCTTTGTGTGAAGGGCTGTAACCAATGAACACACACTGAAAGGACTTGAACTGAAACTTATGGTTGTTATAAGGCTTAAGAAAGGGATAACAAGCACAGCCAAACACCTTGAAAAATTTATAGTCAGGTTTACAATGAAAGAGCAGCTCAAAAGGTGATTTGAAGTTTAAAACAACTGAAGGGATTCTATTGATGATGAACACGGCAGAGACAAAGGCATCCCACCAATATGAGTAAGGTAGGTTTGATTGAGACAGTAAGGTGAGGCCAAGTTCAGTTATGTGGCAGTGTTTTCTTTCGGCTTTTCCATTTTGCTGGTGAGTATAAGGACAAGAGTGTCTAAAAACAATGCCAAGTTCAGACAAGATGTTGGTTAAAGGTCGAAATTCCCCACCCCAATCGGATTGTAGAGATTTGATTTTTGTGTTGAACTGTCTTTCAATGTAAGCCATAAATTTTAGAAAAATGGTTTTGGTTTCAGATTTGGCTTTTAGAGGAAAAATCCATGTGTATCATGTAAAATCGTCAACAAAGTGAATGTAATATTTGAAGCCAGAAATGGAAGTGTTTGGTGATGGACCCCAAATTTCTGAGTGAATGAGCTGAAAAGGTTCAGTGGTTTTGGTCTCAGTTTTTGTGAAATTGAATTGATGCATTTTTCCAATGGCACATGACTTGCAAAATTGCAGATTTTTGGTAGAAAAATTTGTGCTCAGAGTTTTTAGGACACAATCAAGAACATGTTTTGAGGGGTGGCCAAGTCTTTGATGCCAAATGTTCACATCATTTGTATATGAATTGTTTGAACTTGTGTTACAGGTAAGCACTTTGCACTCTTTATTTGACACTAATTTTTTAGAATCAGGTACACATTTTGACAACAACAAATGAGCATGACAGGACTCAATACAATCTTGATTTTGAAAAGAAAACATAGGACTATGCAGAGAGGAGACAAAAGCTTGCAGTTTGGGCTTCAAATGCTTTGAAATCTTGGACAAGTCCAGTTGATAAAGACCTCCTTTAAGAGCTGCAACCAGCAGAGTTTTCAACGTGGCCTTGTCCTTGATTAAGCATTTGTCATGATAAAACTCGATTAGAATGTTGTTGTCTTTGGTAAATTGAGAAATGCTAACAAGGTTTTTGGTTATGAAAGGGACATGAAGGATGTTTTTGAGTAATAGAGAGCCAGCATTTGTATGTAAATTCGTGTCACCAATATGTAAAATTGGAAGTTTAGAACCATTACCGACGGTGAGTTTGTCTTTTCCCTTGTACTCCTGGTGGATGTTGAGATTGTTTAGGTCCGCCGTGACGTGGTTTGTGGCTCCGCTGTCGAGATACCAGTCTGAATCGTGGCTCTGATTCCGATTGGCCGAGACATAAACTTGAGCTCCACCTCCATTTCCTTGACTGTTGTTGCTGGTGTTGGTTCCCTGGTTCGTGCTCGGTTGAAAATACGGATCAAAACGATTGAAGCACTTGATAGCAAGGTGTCTAACACTGCCGCAGATTTGGTAGGTCGGTCGATTGTTGCTGTTGCGTCCTCCTCCTCGACCTCCACGTCCGCGTCCTCGTGATTGAGCGTTTCTTCCACCATTGCCTTGATTTCCGCGACCACCTCTTTGAGAGAAGTGAGCCATCGGAGACGAGGACGAGTCATTGAGATTCACCGAGTTTTGGCTTTCAATTCTCATTTCTTGAGACTGAAGTGCAAACTGGACTTCTTGTAGAGACGGATTGTCAGGTCTGCTTGTCAGATTTACAACGACGGACTCGTACTCAGAACCGAGTCCTCCAAGAATGTAGAGCACTAGATCGTCGTCGGACACCGGCGATCCAGCGGAGCTTAGTGAATCAGCGACATTCTTCATCTTGAGAATGTATTCATCCACGCTTTGATTTCCTTTCTTCATTGTTTGGAGAGAGAATTTGAGTTGCAGAGTTCTTGCTTTTGAGGCAGTTCCAAAGATTTGCTTGAGTGTTGACCACACTTCAGACGATGTTTCACACCGATTGACATGTCCTAGCATCGATTCGGAGATCGATTGGAACAACCAGCTCAGAACGAATTGATCGTGCCTCATCCACAGGACGTGCTCTGAGTTCGATCTTCGAGTGATTTCACCATTCGCGGCGACAGATTCCAGAAATTGAGGGGGACAAGTGATTGTACCTAGCAGGAAACCGTCCAGGCCATGAGCTCTGGTGGTAGAGAGAACTTGCGAGGTCCAAAATTGGAAGTTGTTGCGATCCAGCTTCAGATTGAGTGGATTTACGTGAGGAACGTAATTCTGGTACATTTGTTCTCTGTTTTCCGGCGAGCTTGACTGAGTAGCTTGAGATGCCGGAGGATACGCCATGACGAGGACTTAGAGCTTGATTTGGACGGGCTCTGATACCATGAAGAAGCTCAGAGAGCTTGGGACAGAAATCTCAGATCTAGAAGATGAGAGAGAGAGAGAGAGAGAGAGAGAGAGAGAGAGAGAATTGGCGAGGGATTGGTTGAATTTGTTACTTTCTCATTCAACTGACTCAACTGATTGGTTAAGGTTATGTTTAAATACAAGAGTAAGATTGAGTCTGAACCATTGATTTTACAACTGCCTTACTCTAATCTAATGGTTCAGACTCACTCTGATATATACTCTAATAGTGTGTGAGCGTGTGCGCATGTTTGTGTAAATGATTAAAATCTTATAAATAAAATTAATATAAATTACTTTTTCAAGTCAGATTCAACGATTTTATTTGAAACAAATTTAAAATGTTGGATAAATAACATTATTAACGTTTCAAGTGGACTAGTTCGTTATATTTTTTAATAAATAATCTAATAGTTATTTAACTGTATAAAACTTTAATATTAACATATAATAAGGAAATAAATTATATGCTGTTTAGGAAACATTTCTTAGTTGAATATAGGTACTAAAAAGCATTACAAATTGGCGAATGTTACCCATCAATTTATACATTTAAATGGAGTGAGCACCCGAGGGATCCACAGTCGGCTTGAAGATATGTCGCGGGATGGGAGAGGGAGAATCTGACAAAGAGCGACATTAAGTTCTTCTAAAGTTGTGGTCTAGGGAAGATAACGAAAATATTCATCTCCCTCTACATTGAGAAAGCAGTGTTTTAATCCTTAGAAGAGCAACTGAGAATAAAAAATCATTTCTTTTTACAAAGAAAAAAGGAAGGACAAGGGGATACCGAGTTCCACTTTAATTACTACAAGTTGTTATTCTGCGTCAAATATATTAATAATAATAGTACAACACAAAAATTGCAATAAAACACGAAAATTGCGACGAAAATAATGTTGCAAGATAATTTATAATTAAAAAATATATAATTTTTTTAATATACACGTCAATTAAAATATATAAAATTTAAGTATATATAATATTTTCATTTTCTTTTTATTATTCCAAGTGTTTAGTGTACCTATAATGTAATTGTAATTATAATTGTCGTATATATTATTAAACAAATTGAATTGAAAAGTAATAGCCCAAAACCAACTCATTCTCATCGGTGAAACCTTTTTTTTTTTTATCGATTTATTAATCAAAACAAAGTAAGAGTATAAAACATGTATTATTAGGGCCCACGTGGTTCTCTCTCACAACATATGTTTTTATTTTTTTATCAAGTTTTAATAGTGGGGTCTGACTAAAAGATGTATTATTATCACATGTATTATTATCACATCGCAATAATAGCTCTCTCTCTCTCTCTCTCTCTTTCTCTCTCTCTCTCTCTCTCTCTCTCTCTCTCTCTACCTCCATTGACTTTCTCACGTTCTTCTTTTCCTTTAACTCACTTTCTTATTCTACCTCATTTTCGCATAATGACACAAATTGCTGAAACGGCGACGAACTGGCGACGAAATCACCGAAAAATTGCTGAACTTGCAAAGGAAGCGTCGATATCTTGGAGTTTCGGCCGAAATCACGTCGTTCAGTCGCCGAAGTGGATCTGAATTTTTCAGTGTTCTTTACAGATGCATTGTTCGATGCGACGACATCGACAAATAAGCGAAAAAACAGTGGCATTTCAACGAAATCGTTCGACGAAACGAACAACAAGTCATAAATTGGTCAATACATGATGATCAGTGCAACTTCGACGTGATTTCCCGAAATTTTAACCTTTGGACTATTTACAAAACCAAAGCATGGAATCTATCACATTTTTTTTTAGAAAATTATGGGGTCCGTGTAGAAATAAAAAATGAAACTCTTCTCATCCAGATTATCAGAGTTTCGATTATAGATTTAGGTATCTATTTCGTCTAGCTCGATTGAGATTTCATAGATCTACCGATCTGATTGGAGAGAGAGAAAGAGAGAGAGATAGATAGATTTTAGTGGACAATCACGTCCTAAAATATAGGAATTTGATTTTTCATTAATTATTTTTTTTTATTTCAAAAATAGATATGATTATTCAAATAACTGTTTAAACAAAAATAAAGATAAAATCAAAACCAAATATTTGATTTAATTTCGACATCATCAGAATTGTCTATTCAAACAAAAATCTCGAAACGTTCGCTATTTTGCAATTCTAATGCGAAATTCACGTTGCTTAGTTGGTTATATTATTATTATTATTATTATTATTATTATTATTATTATTATTATTATTATATATATATATATATATATATATACAATTCACATTTTTCTATATATACTAATGCATTAAGTTTGTCGATATATTTGTTGATATTCGGTGTGAATTTGAATTGGTATCGACATTAATACCATGAAAAATTAGTCAGATTAAGCCACTTGAAACGTTGGTATTGCAATCTAGTCAACGTTTCACCTAAGTTTCAAATCTAGTCACGAATGATGACGTGACTTTATTATTCATTTAGCAAATTACTTGATTATCTTCTATTAAAATCGGCTAACATAAACATGTAATTAACGTTTTGATCGACCAAATAATGCAATTGATACATGTAAACTTTTTTCTTTAAAAAAAATACACGCAACTTTTAATAGTCCATAATATTTTATTTCTTTTTTATAATTTAATTGATTGACTTGAAAATGACATTCAAATCTGCGTAATCCATGATGTAAGACAAGTTTTCTAGGGTTAATTTCCGTTTATTTTACACGCGACAAGTTTTGGGTGGCTGAAACGTTGGTTAGTAGTTGGTTGTTTTCTAGGGTTAATTTCATTTAATTTTCGTTTATTTTACACGCGATAAGTTTTGGCTGGCTGAAACGTTGACTAGTAGTTGGTTCATATGATTTATGCTACATAATGGTATTTCCGATATTATCTAACCATTTATTTATGTAAATGGCTAGATTGCAAAATTTACCAAACGTTGGCTACATCCTTAAAACTATGTTTGAAATTGTTTCGTTGTTAGATTACCCTAATACCATTATGGTCTATCCGTCGATAATCGATATAGTCGTAAAATCTGAATTTCGGCATCAGATACTCGTATTTTTATCATTTCTCTATAACAATATATATATATATATATATATATATATATATATATATATATATATGGTTATACAAGCCCCCAAAAAAAAGAATCAAGAAAAAAAAGGAGCATTTGATATTATATTCAAATAGAATATTCAGACTTGTCATTTGGCCATAGTAGAATACTTGAATCGGTTGCTTGAAAGTTTGTTTGGGTGATGATCTTTAATAGTCTTTCGCTTTGAGTTGTTTGTGAAATTCTGATTAGTTGCAAAGGCAAGATGTCGCACACAATGTGTTGACAATATGTCCGACAACTTGCTTGAACACAGATATGGATAAACAACAAAAGTGCAGAAATAAAGTACACAGGATATGGTTACCCAGTTCGGTGAAACACACCTACGTCTGGGGGCACGCTGCCAGTGGAAAGGATTTTCACTATCTTGTAGTCAATAGTACACACAAGGTTATATCTGATTACAATCAACAAATCAATAAAACCTAGAGACTATTACTACCAGTGATCACCTAGACAGGGACTCCCCCTGAATTTGAGCTCCGTCTCAATTCCACCCTTCGAGCAACCTCCTGACTCGGTTGACCTTCAGTCTTCAGAAGCACGTGAACCTTCAATCACGAAAAGCACAAGAACCCAAATCTCACATACACTCAATCTGTAGAATAGTGTTTGAGAGAGTACACCACTTAAAACCAAAACACACAGCCTCCCAGTCCGCCGGTCTTGCACGTCTAAGAGCTCTGAGTGTTTGATCAAAAGTGTCAAGGCTGCTAAGGGAGAGCACACGGCTTTTATAGCAGCTGGACAATCCTGGAAGATATCTCGGGTTTCCTTACCCGGCCTCATGCGAATATCTCAAAGTAAAGACTCAATCAAAGAGAATATTCGTGCAATGAAGATAGCAGCGGAGGAAATCTTGTAATGAAGGCTCCAGCGAGGCAGATATCTTGTAATGAAGACAGCAGCAAGGCAATAACTCAGCAATAATTCACCAGCGAAGCAATCTGTCGAAACTGGAAACTTGCCTGAAATACTGTCTGCACATACGAGGAAAGATGTCAATCCAGAAGATGAAACATAACATCCGACATCTTTCCATACTACTTGCACTAAAAAATAGAGCCAACAAAACAACGTAACAACAATCTCCCCCTTTGGCTATTTTTTAGGCAAGCACTTCCAGGACCAGTTCTCATACAAGCGTCAAAACCAGAAAGAGAGTCAAAATAAATGACCTCATGACGCCTCTCCCCCTGATTGCCTCAAAAAGATACCAAAGGCAAGGATCGACCAACACAGAGGGAGGAACAAAAGCCTGAAAAGGGAATGAGAACTAGGAAAAACAGCATATCATTCAACAGGAAAAGTACGATAGAGCTGTCTTACAAACACCCAAAACGAAACATATCAGTCTGAAGCACAAAAGGAAAAAGTAGCAAACGATGTCTAGAACAGAGAATATTACAGACCAGAACCGAATCAACCAATGGTATCCTGATCATCCTCATACACATCATCTTCAGAATCAGAGTCTTCAGTGGCTTCAGAGATATGAGACCCAGTGGCAGGACCTGGTTGAGACGAGGACGCACCATCCATGGTAGAAGGAAGAGTCATGACAGAGATAAGACGCTCACACGCAGTCTTTCTACGAGAGGAGATGGCAATGACTTCCTTAAGAGCAGCAACTTCTTCCAACAAGCCCTTGAGGATATCGCTCTTTGCATTTTCTGACAGGGGAGCCACTTTGATGGTACCACCAGCCGGGACAGATGTTGCGACAGAAGGCATGACTAGGTCCCTGGCATGTTTCCCTTCAAACAACTTAGGACTGAAAGAGAGTTCACTGGGAGGTTTACCTGCAACATCGTCAGCCCTGAGCAGATCCTTCTTCTGAGCAACCAGCAAGCCAGACAGGAGCGAAGGAAAGCCAATAGGAAGCTTTACTGCATAGGACTTAGCATGCTTCGCCAGGTGACTGAAAACAAACTCCCCAAAGTCAAAGGACGCCCGAGTGCCAATCTGGAAAATGAGGCATGCCAGGTCGGAGTTGATGCTTGAGCCGTGAGAGGAAGGGGCCCAATTAGCAATCCCAATTCTGTACAGAACAGAATACTTTACCGAGAGATCTGAGGACGGCAGGGAACCCTTGGTGGGCCATGTCTTCTTATCATCGTTGGTGAGCTCTTTGGCAACCTCATCCAAGGAAGGAAGCCGATCAGCAGTGACAATTTTTCCTCTACCCATAAACTCGTTGATGGCGGTGGATGATATATCAAAGCAATGGCCACGAACATAGACTTTCCCAAACTCAGGGTGATGGGGCTGGTCAATCTCAGAGGACAGATTCACGATGCACTCTTTTACCAGTCTGGGATAATAAGGACCGATCCCAGTGACAGTCTTCCCAAGTTGAGCGTCGGACAAGAGTTCCATGATCACATCAATCTTCAGAGCCTCTTTAGACAATTCTTTTTCCGGAAAAATGGATCTGTGATAGACATACCTCCATTTTCTGACACGATCTTCTTCATGGAAGGAGACATTGTCTAGAGGAGCGGCGGGGACATCCTTGGGAAGCTTTTGGCCTCCGACAGATTTCCTGGAGATGAGAGACATCCCTTCAGGACGGGCAACATCTTCTTCCTCTTCCAAGTCTTTCAGAACATCTGGAATTGTCTCTTCAACAGACTTTCCCTTCAGCCGTTTCTTGTTCAAACCCATCTTTACTGGTTTCTTCATCTTCTTTTTAGCCGGGATGGTAGTGGGAGCAGCTTCTTCCACTAGCTTTCTTTTCTTCTTTTTCTTCTCTGAGAGAAGAGTGGCTAGACACACATCATCATCTTTCTGAATTTTCTTTTTCAGAGAAGCAAGGATATCTTCTCCAACATCCTGGATAGGGTCGGATGTTCTTTCTTGCCTCTGAGAAGATGCAGGCACATCTTGCGAAACATCTTTACTTAAGCCTAACATGCCCCCAATGGCATCTTCCGGAGTAGGCTCTTGAGGCAGCGAAACTTTATCAATGGAGGAGGCAGAGACAGTAGGATTACCTATTACAACCTTGTGAGGGCTTTCGACGGGGGAAACACCGGAAGGGGTTTCTTCTTCAGGATCATCAGCACTTCTTCTTTCTTCCTCAGACGAGCTGCTGGAACTAACTCCTCCTGTGATGTCTGTGATGGAGAGAGCAGCTTTCTTCAGAATTGTGCGTCTGGCGGCAGATAGAGATGGATTCTCAGGTGGTACTGATGACCCAGCGATCGCACCTCCGGCCTGACCATCGGCGCGTATGCTGGGTTTCAGACCACGAACCCTAACTCCATGCATGTTGCTCTCAGCACTGGGCTTTCTTGTCCCGACATTTTTCTTCCTCATTGTGGCTTCGACTTTTCCAGAGGGAGTAGAGGTACTGATCCCGCTTCTTGTACCCACCATTTTGGAAAAAGAAATGAGGAAACTGTCACAAAGGTAACTGTCAAAATGGGTAAGACAGCAAATTCGGGAAACAAAACTTAGGAGCACTGAAAAGGAATAAGAAATTTCGAAATTCAAACAGGAAATAACTTCCCCTTCTTTCTCGGAAGAGTAACCGTCTGCATGAGTGAGAACATGGCAAGAAAAACGACGTCGCAACTTCAAGTGGGCCTTGAAAGTTCCTGGGCCCTGAGAGACAACACTTGGCAATATAGCCCGGCAAATCAGTCGAATGGGCCAACCAGAAACATGGGCCCATGAGAAAAATAACACACCAGTAACACGAACAAGAGTCAGCGAAGGATTAGCGCAAAAGTTAGGACCAAGAAATCCTTCGATAAACAATAATTGCTATTGATCAATAACACATAACCCAAGAGAACATCTGAGATTTTCAAACCGGTTAGCATCCAAAGCCTTGGTGAAAATGTCAGCCAGCTGTTTCTCAGTGTGAATGTATTCGAGTTTGATCTTCTTTTCTTCCACAAGATCTCGAATAAAATGATGTCTGATCTCAATATGCTTGGTCTTACTGTGTTGAACAGGATTCTTTGAGATGTTGATGGCGCTAATGTTGTCGCAGAATAATGTCATGACATCTTGTCCAACATCATACTCGGCGAGCATCTGCTTCATCCAGAGAAGCTGAGTGCAACTGCTCCCAGCAGCGATGTATTCAGCCTCAGCTGTGGATAAGGAAACACAGTTTTGCTTCTTGCTGAACCAAGAGATGAGATTGTTTCCAAGATAGAAGCATCCACCAGAAGTACTCTTTCTATCAATCGTGCTACCTGCCCAGTCAGCATCACAGTATCCCACAAGCGTAGAAGAAGTATCATAGGTATATAGTAAACCGAAATCAGCAGTGCCTGAGATGTACCTTATGATTCGCTTAGCTTGAGCCAGATGGCTAGCTTTGGGATTGGCTTGATAGCGCGCACAAACACCTACAGAGTAGGCTATATCTGGTCGGCTGGCAGTGAGATAAAGAAGACTGCCAATGATGCTCCTGTAGAGACTTTGATCAACAGATTCTCCATGCTCATCTTTAGTGAGTTTGATGTGAGTAGCGGCCGGGGTCCGCTTGTGAGAGGATTTCTCCAGGCCAAACTTTTTCACCAAGTTTTTGGCATACTTACTTTGGGAAAGGAAGATACCATCATTCATCTGTTTGATCTGAAAACCCAGAAAGTAGTTTAATTCGCCGACCATACTCATCTCAAATTCTGACTGCATTTGTCGAACAAAAATATCCACCATTTTGCTTGACATTCCTCCAAAGACGATGTCGTCAACATAAATCTGAGCTATCATGAGATTGCCATTCTCCTTTTTCACGAACAAAGTCTTGTCAACGCCACCTCGAGTATACCCATTCTGCACAAGAAATTGGGTAAGTCTTTCATACCAAGCACGAGGGGCCTGCTTAAGGCCGTAGAGAGCTTTTCTGAGTTTGTAGACATGTTGAGGAGAGCTAGGATCTGTAAACCCTTTCGGTTGAGCTACATAAACTTCCTCAT
Organism: Urtica dioica subsp. dioica; assembly: GCF_054948205.1. Lineage (NCBI taxonomy): Eukaryota > Viridiplantae > Streptophyta > Magnoliopsida > Rosales > Urticaceae > Urtica > Urtica dioica. The sequence goes on along the minus strand of NC_142763.1, from coordinate 30,065,102 downwards.
TCAAGTACCCATTGATGAAAGCACTCTTAACGTCCATCTGATAAAGCTTGAATTGCAGGTGACACGAGATGCCAAGCAGAAGTCTGATAGCTTCTAGTCTCGCAACAGGGGCAAAGGTTTCATCAAAATCAACACCTTCCACCTGTGAATAGCCCTGCGCCACAAGTCTAGCTTTGTTGCGAGTTATATTACCATGTTCATCAGATTTATTCTTAAAAATCCATTTAGTCCCAATGACATTTACATTGTTAGGCTTGGGGACTAGCTCCCAGACTTGGTTTCTTTCAAACTGAACCAGTTCTTCTTGCATAGCATTAACCCAATATTCATCATCAATAGCCTCGTTAACATTTTTTGGTTCAATCTTAGAGACGAAGCAGAGATTACCAATCATTTCCCGGTAGTTAACATGAGGTTTTGGACGAGTCTTTATTCCTTCACTGATTTCGCCAATCACCTCATGAGCAGGATGATTTTTCTGAATTCTTCGAGAGGGGACTCTCTGTTCAGTCTCAGGAGGGGAGCCTTCATCTGGAACAATGTCGCTAACTTTGTCATCAGCATCAGTCCTGACATTCGGATTTCCAGTGGAGATGTCGTCCAAGGAGTTAGCAGCATCTGTCCTGACATCTGGGTTACTGGGAAAAACTTCATCCTCATCATTAGGACTGTTAGTAGCATCATGATCATCATCATTTATCACCACGTTTATTGATTCCATTATAGTCTTAGTGCGTTTGTTAAAAACACGGTATGCACGACTATTTCTAGAGTATCCAAGGAATATACCTTCATCACTTTTCGGGTCAAATTTACGCCGTGGATCCCTGTCAGCAAGAATATAACACACCGAACCAAAAACATGGAAGTATTTCACATTTGGCTTTCTCCCCCTCCATATTTCATAATGAGTGCTGGAAGTACCTGGACGAATAGTAACTCGATTGTGAATATGGCAGGCAGTATTTAAAGCTTCAGCCCAGAAATGTGGTGGAATATTCTTGGCCAACATCATTACTCTAGCCATCTCCTGAAGGGTTCGATTTTTTCGTTCAACAATTCCATTTTGTTGAGGTGTGATAGGAGCTGAGAACTCATGTGATATCCCTTCTTCAATACAAAACTTAGCAAAGCTTATGTTCTCAAATTCCCTCCCATGATCACTCCGAATTCTGATCACTTTGCCTATGCTCTCCCATTTTTCTCACTGAACCTTCTTACAAAGAGCTTCAAACACAGTAAAAGTGTCAGACTTTTCACGAATAAAATCAACCCACATGTACCTGGAGTAGTCATCCACACAGACGAACACATATCTCTTCCCTCCAAGGCTCTCGACCTGCATCGGTCCCATCAGGTCCATGTGGAGAAGTTCCAGAACCCGAGATGTGGTAAGATGTTGCACCATCTTGTGGGGCTTCTTGACCTGTTTCCCAATCTGGCACTCACCGCAAATTTTACCTTCGACAATCTTCAGATTTGGGACACTGATGATAGCATTCTCAGATTTAGATGACCGAGCTTTTCATGCCACAGCTTGGTTTCATCTGCTTTGGTCAAGAGACACTTGCTGGTAGGTACGGGGTTCCACATATAGCAGTTGTCACGTGATCTGTTTCCTCGCATAAGTTCATCCTGATCTTCATTAATCACCACACACTTATCACGAGTAAAGTTGACATGCAAATTCAGATCACAAAGTTGACTAATACTAATGAGATTAGCAGTGAGTCCTTCTACCAACAAAGCCTCAGTCAAACAAGACATACCAGGATAGTTTAATTGACCTTTACCCACAATTTTGGCTTTGACTCCATCTCCAAAGGTAACATGGCAGTTCGAGTAAGGTTTTATGTTGGTCAGAAAGGTGTGATCCCCAGTCATATGACGAGAACAGCCGCTGTCGAAGTACCAGTCATTCCCGGTGGAAGCGCTCAGAGAGGTGTAGGCAATATTGGCATGATAGGAGGTATTCTTCACTCTCCATTCCATCCGAGTAGCAGGTTGTTGATGAGAGGAGACATTTCTGTGGATGGACCTGTGTTGACGGATATTTCTCCCATACAAACGATAGCAGAAATGACGGATATGTCCATTTCTTCCACAATAATGGCATACCCAACGAGGTCTGTTGACAGGAGACCTGTTTGGTCCAGATTGATGATATCGAGAAATGTCATGAAATTTGTTGTTACCAGATGATTGAGGCAAGTTTCGTGACATCTGGCTAGTCTGCTTTTGGGGAACGAACGTAGTCTGGGATGAAGAAGCGCCATGGGTATATCCAAGTCCCTTCATGTTCTTCGCGGGTTTGCCGATGGTGAGGATTTTGTCAAGACTGTCAGTCCCAGAGTTCAGCATTCTAACAGTTTTAGTCATGTGCTCGAGTTCGCCGTTCAAACGACTGACTTCCTTCTTTAGATCCACAATAGTCTCCAGAAGTCTAGCTTTATCTTCAGTCAGGGTAAGGATGAGAGCACCCTGTTTGTCTAGAATCTGAGATTCCTCAACCCATTTGGTATGAAGGGTATTGTAGGCTTCATTCATAGCATCGTCAGATAGTTCATCATCAAGAACATATTTCTGAGAGTACTCACCAAATTCATTAGTAGACTCATGAGTATGAACAGAAGCAGTAAAGGCTACAAAATTACTTATCTGATCTGAGTCGCTCTCTTCATCTTCTTCATCTGAAAGAGTAGCGTTGTATCCATTTTTCTGTCTCTTGAGGAAGTTGGGACACTCCTTCTGAATATGTCCAAATCCTTCACACTCGTGACACTGAATGCCTTTGCCTTTCCCAGATCGTTCACCACTTTTACTATTCCTGTGAGGATAAGTATTTTTCTGGAAACGTTGTTGGAAATTGTCCTTGACATCTTGTGAGACATTTTTCCCATTCATCTGATTAAGTCTTTTCATGACCCTGCCATAGTTTTTTGCAAGCATAGCAATAGTATCATCAATATCATTGTCAGAGTCTGAATATACCTGATCCCTCGGTTCATGAACAGAACTTTTGAGGGCCATCCCTCTTTGTTTCTTTTCCACCTTAGGAAGAGAGAGTTCAAATGTCATGAGAGATCCCATTAATTCGTCGAATTTCAACGTCTTTAGGTCATGAACTTCCTCAATGGCCGTGATTTTCATCTTGAATCTGGGGCTCAAAGCTCTCAGGGTTTTTCGAACAAGATCTTGATCTATCATGGGTTTTCCGAGAGAATAAGATTCATTGGCGAGATCACGAATGCGAACGTTGAACTCAGCGACAGTTTCGTCTTCGAGCATCATGAGAGCTTCGAAATTGGTTGTGAGGTACTGAAGTTTTTGTTCCCGGACCTTTGTAGTTCCCTCATAGGCAACAGCGAGAATTTCCCAGGCCTCTTTGGCAGTAGTGCAAGTATTTATCAACCTGAAAACATCTTTATCAACACCATTAAATATAGCATTGAGAGCACGGGAGTTACCAAGGGCCGCCTCATCCTCAGTGGGGGTCCAGTCTTTTTCCGGCTTGGTTCCAGTACGGGCTCCTTTGTCATCAGTAGTCACAGGAGCTTCCCACCCATGTATCACAGCTTTCCATGTTCGACTATCCAGGGACCTCAAGAAGGCGGTCATGCGTGCCTTCCAATATCCATAGTTGGTTCCGTCGAGTACTGGAGGGCGATTGACAGAACCTCCTTCTCGGGAACTATCCATAATAGGCAATCAGAAAGAAAATACAGGAAACCACCTAAGAGATCAAGGTGCCTGCTCTGATACCAATTGAAATTCTGATTAGTTGCAAAGGCAAGATGTCGCACACAATGTGTTGACAATATGTCCGACAACTTGCTTGAACACAGATATGGATAAACAACAAAAGTGCAGAAATAAAGTACACAGGATATGGTTACCCAGTTCGGTGAAACACACCTACGTCTGGGGGCACGCTGCCAGTGGAAAGGATTTTCACTATCTTGTAGTCAATAGTACACACAAGGTTATATCTGATTACAATCAACAAATCAATAAAACCTAGAGACTATTACTACCAGTGATCACCTAGACAGGGACTCCCCCTGAATTTGAGCTCCGTCTCAATTCCACCCTTCGAGCAACCTCCTGACTCGGTTGACCTTCAGTCTTCAGAAGCACGTGAACCTTCAATCACGAAAAGCACAAGAACCCAAATCTCACATACACTCAATCTGTAGAATAGTGTTTGAGAGAGTACACCACTTAAAACCAAAACACACAGCCTCCCAGTCCGCCGGTCTTGCACGTCTAAGAGCTCTGAGTGTTTGATCAAAAGTGTCAAGGCTGCTAAGGGAGAGCACACGGCTTTTATAGCAGCTGGACAATCCTGGAAGATATCTCGGGTTTCCTTACCCGGCCTCATGCGAATATCTCAAAGTAAAGACTCCATCAAAGAGAATATTCGTGCAATGAAGATAGCAGCGGAGGAAATCTTGTAATGAAGGCTCCAGCGAGGCAGATATCTTGTAATGAAGACAGCAGCAAGGCAATAACTCAGCAATAATTCACCAGCGAAGCAATCTGTCGAAACTGGAAACTTGCCTGAAATACTGTCTGCACATACGAGGAAAGATGTCAATCCAGAAGATGAAACATAACATCCGACATCTTTCCATACTACTTGCACTAAAAAATAGAGCCAACAAAACAACGTAACAACAGTTTGGGCATGTTTGGTAAGCAACTCAAAAACTGTTTTTTAGTTTTTGAGTTGAAAAAATTGAAAACAAAAATTGAAAACATGTTTGGTAAAGTGTTTTCGGAAAAACTTTTCAAAAAATTTTGAAGTTGTTTTGGAAAAAAGTAAAGAAAACTGAAAATAAATAAAATGTGTTTTTGAAAAAAAATTTCTTCTCTTCTCTCCTCTTTCTCCTCATCTTCTCTTTTCATTCTTTCAAAAACAAAAATGAAAACTATACCAAACACTTTTTTCAGTTTTTTCACTTTCTCAAAAACAAAAATGAAAACTGTACCAAACAACTTTTTGAAAACAACTACAAAACAGTTTTTCAATACAACTACAAAAATTAGAAAATAGAAAACAAAAAACTTTTTGAGTTAACTACCAAACTTTTTGGTGTTCGAGAATTGAATTCCCAACATGGCATGTCGATGCAAATTCCCTCGAAAAAAAAAAGGGTATTCCGTAGACGAAATCAGCGAGGGAAACATATTTGTATATATTATGTGGACAAGAAGAAGAAGATCTCGAATGGATTTGATATTTGACGATCATTCTCAACAGACCCTGCATTCGATCATAGGATGAGGATCACGGGTTATCTCTTCTCTGCAACCACTATGAGGGCTTTAATGGATGATCGTGGGAAGCTTGAGACACTGCGATTCGTGGGTTTCGCTGCTGTAACCAAACCCCCCACATATATTCACCTCGCTTGTACTTACAGAGATTTAGTTAGAGCAGTGAACCAATATTTGTTCATAGTCCTTTTTGTGAATGATAATGTATATGTTTTCTACTAGTTCTTTGTCATCTCACCATTTACTCTTTTCTCTGGAACCTAGTTTAATAATAATAATAGATATCTTATTGAGACTTGTCAAGAAAGAAACGTTCTTTGATTACATTACTTGGGTTTTGGCTTGGGCTTGAATCTGGAACACCATTTCAGCAGAAGCTCTTCGATATCGGCGTCCATTCGAGTCCCGACTCCGCCCCAGACCAGCAAGTGAGGAAGGTCGCCGAGGGTCGAACCCGTAATTTCACGCACCTCCGTGAACCCAATCCTTCTGTAGAATTTCACCAGCTGAAAATTTTCACAAAATCAATCCTCGTTTGGGACCCGGTTTCAACAATCAAAATTGAAAATTCTCTATTGTGTTGGAACTTGGAAGCGTTTAGAAATCAATAAAAATTTAAGGGGAAAAAAGGTATAATCTTTAAGAAAATGAAATCTCAGTTATATAGTAGACTTACACTTTCTTCAATCCAAAGTCCAAACAACACGAAGAAAAAAAAAAAAAAAAAAAACCTCGACTACTCTAAGCTAACCTTTTGGTGGTAAAGAGGAGAGTCGTTGATGGCTAAGAGCTGGGCGGTGCGGCAGCCGGAATCGTAGCCGTGGCGGACTGCGACGGCTCCGATGAAGACTCCGATTCCGAAGATAGACTTTTTCATAGCCAGAGTTTCTCTCTTCAGCCTTATGGAGTCCAAATGGAGGACGGTTTTTCCGAGCCAGAACCTGACGATCCCCTCGGCTCGGCCCAGCTCGTTGCCGGTCTCCACGCTCTTGGCCGTGATTCTGAACAACGGTCCCAGGGTTCGGAGCGTGAGCTCCACCTTCTGAGCTCGCGAGCTTTCCAATATCTCCGACATGCTCGGCCAAGAAGAAGAAGAAGAATCGTTTAGTTGAATTCTTGCGAGTGAGAGTTTTGGGGTTGGACTCCTCAACAACGACGGTGCTTCCATTCTCTGATGCCTTCCTACCTTCTATTATTTCTGGCTTCTGGGCATGGCGATTTAGTTATCTCTTCACTGGAGGTTGAGTTTGGACACGTGGCATCTGCGTAACCTTCTATGGTTGATTTATTGGAATGTTTTTTTTATTACCTAGCCGTGCGAGTGAATATAAAATTCGAATAATAGCCGATTTAAACGTTGGATATTGTTTAATAGTAAAATGTTTAGTAAATTTTAAGTAAATAATCAAAGTTTGGTATATAAAAATGAATATTTATTAAAGATTTATATTTAAAGTGATTATTTACTTAAGATTTATCAAACATTGATTATCTAACAATGCAAACATTTAAATTAGCTATTTTTCTAATAAACCATTTATTTTATTGTTTTTATTTACTTGGATACTAGGAGTGAAAGAGCAATGAGTGTGTGCAAGTCAAAAATAAAGTTTTTACAATTAACGAATAGTAGTATAGACTTCAAGCGGAAATAATAGCGCTTAAGAATCAATGATAAAATGTTTCTTTTTAAAATAATACCTGGACAAATATTTAATAAAACAAATTATTGGTAACGATGAATTTACATCATCAAGAAACGTTTCTGGTTTATATAGTATTATTAAATCAGTGAAAAGTGTGAGCGGATTAATAACGAAGGACTATGCACGCTAAAGAACAAAGTTGAGTCGTTATTGAGTTTAACAAAAAAAATAAAAATAATAAATAAAAATAAAAAAAATTGCTGCGCCTGCGATTGAAACACCATTATTATAAATGACTTGATCAACTTTATGAAGAGAAAAAAATGAAGTTTTATACACTTCCCTTTGTAAAGAAAGAAGAGACATAACCTCACAAACAAATAAGATTAGTTCTATTCTACAAAACCAGAAGGCAAAAAGGGAAGAATAAATATGTATATGAGATAGCTGGGATTTCAGATTAAGTTAACCCAAAGAAGTTATAAGGTCTTTGAAATCGAAAACAAGCCAATCGGCGTTTTCTGCTACAGTCCCGCGAAGTTGAACTCCAGCGTAACAAATGAACATCTCAGCGCCTTCAGGTTGACGAGCCTATCGATAAATGAAGACAAACAAGAAAAAGAATTCAAGGCAAGAAATCTATTGGAAAATCGGAAAGTGAAACAGAGAGCCATACGATACATAGTAAAATCCTTTTTCTTTGGTAATCATTTTTGACAATTTTTTTTTTTTTTTTTTTTTTTTTTACTTTCTAGTACTTCCATGTGACTCAAACCCAAAAATTTGCTGGCACGTATAAGGATGCCAAGAAAGAAACAAATTGCTGCATTGGAGCTTTAATGTTTTCTATATCATTACATACCTCGAGATCCGTCGCTCCATCCCCAACCATGACCAAGGATTTGTAATCGTGTGCCTAAAAGAACAACACTTCAATCAGCTTCGCAAGCGAATTGCTCAGGACAACAAACAACATATATATATATATATATATATATATATATATTGAAAAACAAAATCCAGTAGACCAACCTCCTTTATTTGTTGCACTGCCTTTGCTTTTCCACCGCTCCGTGAGGTAGGCTCGTCAACGTCGAACCCAAGAAACTCCCCCGAATTTCCAAAGAGAAGTTGGTTAGCGAAGATGTTTTCGGTCGGTATGCCAAGGAGCGATGCAACAGGCTTCACATGAATATAAACAATTAGAATAAACACATAGAAAGTGCATAGAAATCAGTTCATTCTCTGTTATGATCTCATCGTCTAGTAAAGTACATTGATCATTTGACGGAACCCTCCTGATATCAGGTAAACATCGGTGTTATTGGCTCTCAGTTTCTTCACCAAATCATCAATACCAGGATTAAGCCTGCAAGGTGAAACAGTCGAAGACTCTTAAAAGTACTATTATTAAACTTTTGATTCAGAACCACGCAGAACCGGAAACCTCATCGCAGAGACGAATTTCAATTTCTAACTCCAATCTCTCCAACACATCCAATAAGAACCAATATTACAATTATATCAGTACATACATACATACCTCGGTGGTCTCTTTTCGAGAAATTCCTGAACTTGAGACAGGGAAGGTTTGAAGAGCGAGAGCCTGGCAGCCAAGGCTTCCTCGAAAGGCACCGAACCGCTCATCGCCCTGAAAAATCTCGAAAAAAAGAAAAAAAAAAAAAAAAAAAAACAGTAGAAAACTAATGAGAGATAAAAACAAACAATCATGGAAGAGAAAGCAGACGAAATGTGAGGACGAGCCAAAACCTGGCAGTCCAATCGGCCACGGCCTTTCCAGCTCCGCAAAACTCAGCGAGTTCGTCGATTCCCTCGTCCACGCACACAGTGCTGTCCACGTCGAAGCACACCGCACTGGCCTTCCTCCATAGCTCCAGAATCGCTGCAAATCACGCGCGCTCGGAAAAAATCTTTAGACTCGCTCGCCGATTACGAATCCTCGATTCTCTCGAATCGAGGCCGTTTGTTAGATAAATTAGAAGGTTTGGTGAGATTCGGGAAGAAGAAGACGAACCTTTTGAGGGCTGAGTGTTGTTGTAGCGACTGGGCGTCGAGGTCTCCAACGGCCGTACGGAAGCGGCGATGGAATCGGATGAGCTCATCCTCAGGCGATTTCCGTGCGGACGCGGAGCGAATTTCTGCGACAGTGGAGATGGAAGAGCGCGAAGACGAAGAAGCCGAGGGTGTGAGTGAGCTCCGACGATCTGGGAAGAGCCTTTTACGAGCAACCCTTCCATCGGAATATACCTTTCGCTCCGAGAATTCCAGTCGGATTTAACTTGTTACTGAGATTTTCTTGTCATCGAATCGACCAAGTTTATTTTATTTATTTAAAGAAGAAAATGAATAATTTCTTTCTCCACCAACCTTTTTTAGATCCAATAAAAGTAGATTCCCCTGAAGACACACGCTTCCTTTCTCGTACTTCGACTCACTGTCGTTTTGGGTTAGAAGTTCAACTGATTTTCTTTTCTTTTTTTAATAATACTCTTCTTTTTCTTTTCTTTTTCCTTTCTTTTTTTTTCACGAATTATTTTTTCTTCACAAATTTTATTTATTTCATTTAATTTAACTTAATTTATTTATCTGAAAACTTGAAAGCGATGCTAGAGAGCCATATTACGAGAACGCTAAAAATTGGTAGCAGAAAAAGGAAAAAAAAAAAGTAAAAAAAGAAAACTGTATATTTTTTTGTACTTCTATAATTCATATTGTTGATCGCATCGTAATATTTCATGGAATGAAACAGAATCTAACGACAGTTATTGCAATGAATGTAAATGTTAATAACAAATAAACCAAATCAATTGCAGAAATTATAATCACTAAACAAAAACTGAGCTCACATAGAAGAAAATAATAATAATAATAATAATAACTCCCTCAAAAAAAAAAAAAATAATAACACTGCGTATGGGCCGGGTATAAATGCCACAAGAAAATAGTGGGAGACTGCCACACACGTAACAATTTTGCATGTTTTTAGTACATAAAACAGAACAGAAACTACGCTATTTTTTTTTTTGTTAGACATTAAAAAAAGAAAAAGAATAATAACTAGGGACTGGTAGACAAAACTACATTTTGTTTAAATTATAGTACACGTTATTGTTGTCAGCAAATTCGCAAATGCAAACACATAACTCTATTACATAATTGGCACAAGGCAGGATTATTTACGGTCACTGTACAGGACAAGAAACCAAAGATTAGAATGTAAGTGGCTGATATTGCCCAAATTTGGTATCAGGGCTTTCAACACCGAGATTATTGGAAGTCACGGAAGCCTTGAAAATCCAAGCTCGAAGCATATATTCTAGTACTTCAATTTTGCTCGCTCAGTCCATCTGTCTGGGTATGAAACGCATAACTTAATTCCAATTTTACCGGCTGTCTCATCGCTGGAATTTCAAGAGCAATTCCATTATTTTCTATAGTTATAAATCCCCGGAATCACGGACGTCCGGCAACTTTTCTCAGGATTTTCACGGGCATTTCTAATTATTGGATTTTTTTTTGTACCGTTAAATAATATTTTGGAGGCATACCCTGAGAGAAACAAAGCAAAGCTACAAGCTCCGATTTCTCTTCACAAAGAACTGGTCAATTGGTATGTGGTTTCCTGCTTTTGGAGACAGCTTTGGCTTCTTCCGTTTACTTTCTTGCAGATTTTGATCTTTGCTGACAGCTCTGAGGAAAAAAAAACAATGATTTACAAGGGGCTTTCTTCACTCTTTAAATAATTTATGAGATAATACAAAAGAAATCAAGTAAATAATAATACCTATGCCTTAGAAGGGAATTTCGGTAGCCATTGCTAGATTCTTCCTCTTGCAGCTTCTCTGCGAGATGAAAATCGAAGTGCTCTTGTCTTTCCTCGACAAAATCCGGTGGCATCTCTATTCCGCATATGGAACACTTGTACTCATTCAACCAATAAAAAACCTCACTCTGATTGGACAAAGTGGCTGTCTCATCATCTTCGGCGTTGCCAACTCCACTCTGGATTCTGCTTTCGACCTGCATGGCAAAAAACGAGAAACATTTTATTCAAAACTTTCACTGTATTTTTGGTTTGACATGAAAGTAGTACTCTCCACTACATGGTGCTTCTAAACCGAAAAAAATCTCCCACCTTGTCTGAAGTTGCATCGTTCACGGAATTGTGAAAATTCTCGGTTGAATCGGGATTATTGTTGAAGGCGCACTTATCACTGTTTTCATTGTGATCCAAATGATCTCTATGATTGTCGCGTGGCTCGTAAGATTTGAATGAAAAGTCGGATTTTTCATCATTTGTGTATCCGTCACTAGTTTCTGAGCCAACGGATCTCTGATTGTCCACATCCTTCATAAAGGTGTCTCCTGATAAAATAAAGTTAGTAAGAGTCTTCTGGGTTGGATCAGTAGGAACTCCATCCTTGTCTTCATTCAGCTGAGAGACTCGCAATCCTGAAACAAAACTACTAAAAAATTGAGGCCCTTTAAAATGTTATATATATGTACATGCTAAGGGAAGTTTCAGATTTTGAAATGAATGCACAAATGAATCTAAATCTGTGCACAACGCTCACCGATCAGCCTCAATGAGATTGGAAGTTCTGCCTTTAGAAGCTTTGTTGCATGCTTCAAAATATCATCGTACGAGCAAATATACTTTTGCAAAGTCACAGCTCTTGTTCGAACCTGTAGATGACATGAATATCAGCTGAGCTCATGGCATCCAATGCACATCCACTGTATAATGAGTTATTATTCAAATAATAATGTATCACAGATATATAATATGTTAGAAGAACACAAAATTGTACACTCTCATTTGGTAGTTGTAAAAAAACAACCATGTTTACCTCAAAAGAGGCAGTTTTTATTTTAAGTGTTAATGTTTTCCCACAAAGATCTTCTTTGTTCATGTCTGTTGATAGAAGTTCTGCAAGTTCCTCTGCAAATTAAGAGTAGACAAAGTTTACTTTGATGAAATATCAAGGGAGTTCTTGAGATAAGTAAAGGGTGTAGTACTATCAGTCTACAGATTAAATGAAAACGATGAGAAAGAATTATATAGAAGTTACTAATCAATATTATGAGAGAGAAGAACTCCAGGTTGTATGTGCCACCAATTAAAACTAAATTCAAAATAGACATCTAATAACCATATACCTAATTTACGGTAAAAGAATGCTTCGTCTGCTGTGGCAGAAAATGTCCTCTCATTGCTAATACTTTTTCGAGACCTGACTTCTGGAGTGTCTGTCCCTCCAAGCCCAAGTCCCACAGAGAAAAAAAAATCTGCATTAGATTGTCAATGGAATATTAATCAAAGATATCAATATGGTACAGAATAGAATTTAAAAAAAAAATTATGGAATGCTGATATGAAAAAATGTATGCCATTATCAACTGATGTTCATTCATAAACTATATAATCGTCAACAATTTGGTTTGATGACAATCCCAGATAATAAACGGATAAATTGTAGAGTGATATATGACTTCATTCAAACTTCGATTCAAGGGATATTAGTTCTTCTTCGATGAAAACCATGGGTTGAGGATATCTTGATACAACTCACATTCTATGAATTCTTCGTGATTATCTTCCATGCTTCGATTTATACCTCTGATTTTATTCTATGAATTCTATTTCATGCTGGAAGAATCAGGAATGCAATAACGGGGTTAGAACCTGCACTGGAGTGTGAAAACAGCGCGCAGATGTAATTGCCTTTTTGAATGAGCTCCTCGCATGTACTGATTCCTAGACCATCCCTCAACATATGTTCTGTGACTTTCCCAATGCCTCCGATCTGGAAACAGAATAGTCAATGAGTTTTAGTGACAGGTTACCATTAAAGAAACATCATTAAACATATTGTAAATTTCTTACGATCCACAATTTCAAAACGTTGATTCTAAACGAATTACTGTACCTTCCGGATAGGAAGTGAAGATATAAATGTCATCACAGCCAACCGGTTATTTGGCAAAACAAACTGCCCATTCGGCTTGTTTATATCGGAGCAAACCTGAAAATAAAAAATTACAACAAAATATGTACAAAACGTGCTATAGGACTGCGACCGAACCAATTAAGTTTCACAGGATCTTATCAACTTCTGGGGGTACGACACTATGAAAATCGATTTGAGAAAAACAACAAAAGCCTGTTCTCGGTGGACTTTAGATTGGTTCATCATTCATCACACCTTCCTCAATGAATATAAATGTGATTCAGACAACATTACTCATGTGGTTTAATATTCTATAATGAGGTTCCTCGAGGAATCATCGTAAGTAGCCGGTTAGTAGTTAGTGAAAACCTTTGCAAGTAATCGGTTTGGTGCAACTCCAGCGCTGCATGTGAGACCCGTATCTTCGTACACACCGGCTCTGATTTCTTTGGCAATCTTCAGAAGAATCAAAGTGATAGTAAAATTACAAGGGGAAACACAATGTTAGAGGGAAAAGGTATACAATTAGACAATTAAGTTGGACGTACTTCCTCACCAGTAGTGCCTCTTTCCTTACAAACCTCAGTTACATCAAGATAGGCTTCGTCTAAACTAGCAGCCATGAAATTAGGATCATACTTCTCGAAAACTAACAAACAAACAAACAAACAAAAAATATGGTAATAATCAAGATAGTTAGCAATTAGTAGAGAGATTGAACAAAGATGACGCTTAAAGGAGAAACCATAAAGCTAACCTTTTCTTGTCAAATCACTATAATGGGTATACTTCTTGAAATCAGTAGGCACAAAAATTAACTCCGGACACAACTTTCGAGCAATGAAGCCAGGCATTGCAGCACGGACACCAAATTTCCTCGCCTATATTTTAAGCAAGCATTGTACAAGTAATTCAATTCACGCCATAGTTTTAAGTTCTAAACCTAAGGAGAGAATAAAACTCCATTAGGATGTTCCATAAGAAACTCATCCTCCATAATTACTCATCACTTAAGTTCTGGCAGACTTCAGCCAAGTACTTATCTCCAAATCCATATCAGCACAATTTGAAACACCAGGAACAATGAGATACCAATTATGAAAAGAAAAAAGATAATAAAAGTTCATTTTAGGCAAATTATACCTCATAGTTAGCGGTGGAGATCATAGAGAGACCACCAACGGCCATGGGTTTTCCATCCAAAGAAGGATTACTAAGTGTTTCGACCGCCGCATAGAAAGCATCCATATCAACATGTACCCAAACTCTCGATAGGTTCCGCCCTGCTTCCAACTCTATAATTCTTCTCTCCGCCAGCTATGGTAAAATGATAAAAAATAAAAAATAAAAAAAAGCCACAATATCAGATATCCTAACTTTTAAATATCGACCCATACGATAATTAGGGTTGAATAATCTAAGAGCTTCAAATTATGCTTCAAAATTTGGTAAAAGTCGGATAAAAAAAATTCCATTTTCATTCCTCTATTTGGTTTCAACACTTGTAAAGACAAATCCATGTTTCTTTTAAGCTTATTTAACGATTCTGATGAAAAAATTCTGACAGACTTCATAAAATTCGAATCGAATTTGTTTCGACCTTGTGCGCCGATAATTCTGACAGTGCTTATCGACATGTTTGTGCGGTGACACAATTGATGATCCGCAATTCTCCACTCATATAACAATAACTTGATCTTAAAGTCAAATATAAATCTTAGTACTATCCAATAAAAAAAATAGAAAAAGGAATTACGGAGTGGTAATGGGAGAGATCGGCGGTAGAGAGCTTGGCGGCGCGAGCTCGCATGGCGTCGATCTTCTGGCGGATGAAACCTTCCTTTCGCTCCTCGTTCTGGAAGTACTTCGATCCTTTGCTCATCTCGTACACTATTCTCTGCACTCTCTCTTTGTCAACCCCGTCCATGCCTTTTTTTTATAATTTGAAAAAAAAAACAAATTGTTAAAAAATAGGATCGCATAAGAAATGATCTATAATGGATGAACAACGAGCGTACCGGCTTTAGCGTTCGTGTATGCGGTGTGGTAGGACTGCCATGGCCGAGCATCTTCGCCGTTCTCCGCCATCGGAATGATTTTTTTATTGCTCTCTGATTTCTCCGATGTCCATCAGTGAGAGAGCGCGCCAAAAAATCCCCAAAGCCCTGAAAAATATAGGCTTATAATTGGGCTATTCTGGTCCGCTCTACGCAATTGTTTGGGCTCTTTTCAAACTTAATTCCCCAAATACTAATATAATTTATTTTATTTTTGGAAAATTGTCTTGACTAATAACAACTTTGATACTTTCAATTAAAATAATACCAACTATTTTTTTGACACTTTTATTAGTAATTGTAGACTTATATATCTACAATTATTGTTAATTATATACTTGTAAGTCCACAGTTTATGACAAATGTATACTTTAATGTCTAAAAATGAGTGTCCAGATGTATAAAATTTTCAAAGTAGTCAATGTTTGGTTATTTTGTGAAATAGTCAATAAACCACATTAACCCACTTGATCAGAAAAAAATTTAAATGAAGGATTACCAAAGATAACTTAATCAACAAAAATAAATAAATAAATGAAAAACATTACTATAGATAACTCTTCGATTAATAGATTAAAAAAATGCTCTAGAAATATTAAGAGATTTTCACAGTCGATCTTCACCGCTGATCTTCAACACCGAGTAAACCTGCGCAATTCTCCGCCAATCTCCACCGCCGATCCGTTTCGAGCCGCCAATTCTTCGACCGGAGACCTATAGTCGCCAATTCTTTTACAAATAAATCAAAATTAGTACGAATAAACTAAAATAACAAAAATAAACCGAAATTACACACACACACACACACACACATATATATATATATATATATATACGTATATATCATGATATTAACACAAATAAACCTGATTTACCAAAAAAAAAAACAGAAAATTAAGAAAATAGTCGATTTAAATATTTGACATTGCTAAATAGCCAACGTTTGGTAAATTTTAGTAAATAGTCACTTTCAGATGTAAATCTTAAATAAATAGACACTTTCATATATGTCAAACGTTTGAAATCTATTTACTTAAGATTTGGGTATGAAAGTGACTTTACCTAAAATTTATCAAACGTTGGCTATTTAATAATGTCAAACGTTTAAGTTGACTATTTTCCTAATGTACCAAAAAATAAACACAAATATACTGATCCGATTGTGGAAGAACCTTCAGGATAGACATAACGGACCGGCCCGCTGAAACCGATGCTTAGATGGATGAGATCTGGAATCTCCTCGAATGATCCTCGATCTGGACTGTTCAATCTCCATGGTCCGCGATCTCACCATTGATTTCTCGTCAATCAATAAATCTCAAACCCTAGGTTGTTATCCATAAATCCCAAACCCTAGGTGTTTGATATAATTGATTGCACGTGGTGGCAGAATCAATCAAAATCTTAGGTGTTGTGCCGATTGTACATAATGACATTGCCCTCATTATTGTACCACTAGTATAAGGGAGAAGATGAGATAAAATAAATAAAAGGGTTGGAACGAAATTATATAAAGGAAAAGAAACTATGACAGCGATCAGTAATTACGGTACAACAATATTTCGTGGTGTAATGGTTTGAGAGAGATAGAGAGCTATGTGAGGAAAGAGAGAATAATACCAAATATTAAAAGATTGGTTTTAGATTTTGAATAACTGATTGCTTAAAAAACTTGAAACAAAATCATTAATTGCCAAATATTAATTCACATAGCTCGTTTAAAAATTAGACCAATTAAATAAAAATAAAAAAGAGGCTAAAATCGGTAGAGTTTTCTTTGTTCAATCGCCAGTCAGATAAATTGACTATTTTACTAAAAAATTTAAAACATTAACTATTTTGCAATTTCAACATTTCAAGTTGGCTACTCCATATAATTTTTCTTTGTTAAATTATTATCATGATTTTTTTAGGTGAACATGATAATATTAAAAGTGACAAATCTAAACGATAAATGTGACATTATTAACATAAACGACTCAACATGTTGCTTTATTAATAATAATTATACAAGCAAAAAAGGAATATAAATGGAAATAAATATCATTTTATTGTCACCGTAACAAAAATTAAAAACTCTTCATAATCACCACTCGAATTGACTTAATCACTTAACACGTATCGTTTGCTTGAGTATGTATAAAATATACTAATATTAATTAGTAGGGGTGTGCAAAAAAACTGAACAACTGTAAATCGGATCGGACGACCAATTTTTTAAACCGCCGGTCCGATTTAAAACGGTTTTGTCTAATTTGGTCCGGTCCGATTTTGTGGACCGGTCTAAAACGGTCCGATCCGATTTAAAATTTTTAGACCGCGGTTTAAACCGGACCGGTGTTAATTTTTTAAGTTTTTTTATAAATAATTTTAAGACATTTGAATGAACTAATTTGAGTTGGACATCTTAATTAGTATATGTTTATGTAAATATTACAAAAAAAAAAAAAAAAAATCTTTTTGCTATTTTCTAATTGAATTTGTACAAAAAAAATTATAAAGATATTTAAAATGGTTTAAAACAGTCTAAACCGGACCGGACCAGTCTAATACAGTTTCATCCGGTTTGGTTTATTTTCTAAAATGGTCCGGTCCTATCTACAAATTTCAAACCATTTAAAATGATCTTGTCCTATTTAGATGCTGGTTTTAGATCGGACCGGATCGTGCACACCCCTAGTAATCATCTTTAGATACAAAAATATGCAACAAAAGAAAACATCCATCAAATTTTGAGTTGCCCTTGCTAATTTGAGTTATCTTTTTTTTTTTTTTAACTATTGTTATGATGAGAATTTACTAGAATAATCGTGACATCGAACATTCATGAAACACTGAATACCATAAGTTTGAGGTGTAACAAGTGAGGAACGACCAGGAACATAAGTTAAGTTTCGAGTATCGATAGGCAGAACCAAAAATATCGGAGAAATGCTCGGTATAGAAGAAGACTAGTCGAACAACACTTACAATGGCCACAGTTATTATAGCAGGTACTTCACACACGATATGAACGATTATTCAATAACCGTTTAAGATGTGGGAATTAGTCAACCTACGTCCAGCATGACCCTTGCCTATAAAAAGCACAAGACCCCCAACAAGAAAGGCTGGACACTCATGTCGTACAATACACTGACTATGCGCAACTTATCATCTTTATTCACCAATACTTTGAGTTTCCTTGTAATTTATACTTCTTATATTGAGATTCGTCTAATATAAAGACAATCTGATCTTCACACTCATTATAAGATTGAGCCTGTTCGGTATATATATGTGATCGTCGAGACAATTATCGTATCTATTTCTTGACATCAACAACTAGTATATGCCCTCATTTATAAATGTTTAAATGTTCTAAAATTGGATATAGAGCATTCAAATTTAATAAATTAATTTTTTAAATTTATATTACTGATTTTTTCTATACCCTTATATTCATTTTGTATACATATATACATATTAGTTGCAAAATCGAAAACTATACATATATTTATATTTTTGAATCTCAATATATCATGTATCTTGTTGTTTCTCTCTCCATCTCTCTCAAAGTCATCACAGTATATCCAAACTCATTCAAACTATAATGAATCATTGACAAACACAGCAAATGTACGATAATCAAAATTTTACAAAAATAATTAAATAAATAAGAAAAATATTATAAATTTCTTCATTAATCCAAATTGAATTGGTAAATTTAAATCAATGCTACAAATAGAAAAAAAAATGCCCAATAAATTTCTATAGACCAAGGCGACAATTGGACCAGTGTTTTTCTCGAAGTTTAGAAAGAAGTTTGAAAGAATTTTGTGCTACAGCAACTTTCTCCAAAATCCATAACTACATTTAGAGGGTCCAATTTTCTTTTATCCCCTAAAAGTAATTTGTAGGCACACTTGTAGATGCCTATAATTTTACAATTTCATTATACCAGCTTCTCAAATCACTAGTTTAGAAGATAATCATAAAATTTATGATTGGACGACTTAAACTTGAAAAAAATAAAATTAAACACGACGCTCATTATTTTTTTATCACGGTAATAAATTGATAATAAGGAGTGACGTGATTCTCTAATCTCTCAGCTCGAAGATTAGAACGTTGATAAAACAACACATATCTATAACTTATCTTTTGATTGGATGTACAATGCAAAAAAAAAAAACGTTTCGCCCGTCAGTTAATGCGACATATTATTCCAATAAAAAAATTTCTGTTTGAAGACCAATCCGCACACCTGACGGAGATTGGACGGACGAGTCAATCCGTTTGCCCATAATTACCACCGTCTTCAATAAAAATTAGCCGTTTTAGTTTTTACTATTGCCAAATTAGCCAAATTGACAACGCGAAAACATATTTCTCATCTTGTCTAGAATAGCTCATGACGTACTCTCAATACTTGTCTCGACTGTTTCATCCGAGGTCGCATTGAGTAGCTCCGATCGCATTATCGATGATAGAAAATGTAGTCTAGCTCCTGAAACGGTGAAGAAATTAACTGTTGGAAAAGATTGGCTTCTACATGATAAACGAGCTCAAGAGACGTTTGTTAACTTCGATCTCCTGTAGGATTTCGATTTCGATCTTTTAAGTTTGAACATTGATGATTAGATTTATATTTAGCTTTTAAGGAGGACGTTTTCAATACATTATTTTTTATTTCTCACTTTTATACGTTAGTCCTTATTTAAAGAAAATACTACATTTTAATTCTTTGAAATTATATTGATTTTAATTATTTTTTTAATGTATGGAAGTGGAAATTTCCGCCAATGGAATAGAAATTTCCCTTTCATTATCAATAGAATTTCGATCAACACTGAAAGAAATATAATTCCTACCCGTTAAAAGCAAAATTCCGTGCCCAATGGTAATGAAGTTACGTTTTCTACCCAATGTCTAGGTTTAAATAAATGTAAGGGTTATTGGCGGCAAAAATCCTTAAACTTATCCGCTGGATGCAGTTTGGTCCTCGATCTTTTTTTTCGTCGGGTAAAATCCCTAACTTTACATTAGTGTTTCGCCGTTACTTATTTTGAGAGTTACATTTAACGGTTTGCCACGTGTCAAAATCGTGTGCAACAAAATTAAAAGAATCAAATGTAATATGTATTCTATACATTTAAATACGGGAATTCTTATTTGATGGAATTCGATTGAAGAAAAAAAAAAGCCCCAAAATGAAACCTAGTTTTCCCAAAGCTCGATTTGGGAAGAATTAGAGCTCATCTTCACATCACGAAGTCGAACCCATGGACGAGGTGAACATGCGGCGATATTCATGCTACTGTGGTCTGCCGGCCGTGGAGTGGACGTCATGGACACAGTCGAATCCCGGGAGGAGGTTTTATAGATGCGTGAAGGGAAATGTAAGAAAAATATCACCCATTTGTTCGTGTTTTAAGTTCAACCTCTGAGGTTGGGTACCGTTAATTTTATTTTCCTTCCTGTTCTCAGGATGAGGATGTGTGTATTTTTTTCCTTTGGAAAGACCCTGAAATTTGCGCTAGAGCCAAGCAAATCATTCCCGGATTAATCAAGAAGAACAAGCTGGAGTGCGAGATAGTCTCACTTCGAGTTCGAATGGTTTGGCTGAAAAGAGTGTTATTTGCAAATGTGTTTCTGATGGTGGCTTTGTTTGTGTTAGTTGTAATTTTCTGGTTTGGTTGGTTGTAATGTTTTGGTAATGGTATTGACTGGTATTGGCTTTTTTTGGTAATGTCTGGCTGCTTGTAATGTTTTGGTAATGGTATTGACTAGTATCGGCTTGTTTTGGTAATGGTATTGACTGGTTGTGATGTCTGGTTTGATGATGCTATTGTATTGACTTGTATTAAGGACAATGTTTATTTTCTATTAACAGATTCTGGTATGGAACTTCTCTGTAATAATAATGGTTTTGCTAAATTTACCACGAGTACACTGTAAACATACAACAAGAGCTAGGGTGAAGAATATGAAAAACTTTACTGCACAGATAACAATTACCACAAATGCAGGTCACATAATTTATTTATCAGCCTTTAACAATCCTATAAAATCAGGAATAACATAACAAATCCTTCTCTTATAGTAGTCAAAAGCTATAAAGTGTTTATCACATACAACTTACAGCCTAATCATACTGATCTTTAAAATAAAAGGCAACTTAAATTCAGGTGACAATAGCAACTTAAATTCAGGTCACAAAATACATTTGGCCTATATATTCTGGTACAAAAGGCAACTTAAATTCTGGTACTATGGCCTAAATAAAACTGTCTCGGATGTAACATTTGGTTGCGATGAAGAAGTCTTGTCTTTTGCTTTCTGTTTCTTCATTCTCTCCTTTCTCTTAACAGTCTCTAGTGATGGATTTTCTTTAATTGGTCTGCCTCTCTTCTTCTTAACAATCATCTGCAATCAAACATACTATATGAGTCACATGTCAATCTCATACGTCTTCTAAAATTATATTAGTAACACATACCTTCTCAGATTGAGGATTGGTACATTTGACTCGTGAATGTCCAGCTTGGCCACACCTACTGCAGTGGTTCACTCGACCCTTCCTCGAATGCTTTGTAGCATAATCTGCATAAGGACCAAAACCTGCAGAAACAGAAA
Organism: Urtica dioica subsp. dioica; assembly: GCF_054948205.1. Taxonomy (NCBI): domain Eukaryota; kingdom Viridiplantae; phylum Streptophyta; class Magnoliopsida; order Rosales; family Urticaceae; genus Urtica; species Urtica dioica. The sequence goes on along the minus strand of NC_142763.1, from coordinate 30,043,529 downwards.
ACATACCATAACTGAAGTAAACTATAAATACAACATAACTGAACTAAAATATAAATATAACTATAACTACAACTAACCTGGAGCTGGTTAATCGTTACTCCTGTTTCTCTTCTTCTTGGGCCTACCATGTAGTCCTAGTTCAGGGGGTGGAAGAATAGGGTTCAGTCCAGGCTCAGGCCATTTATCAGGGCTGGTCATTGGTTCTATGACCCCACTATACGCAGCCACATAAGCCTCACGCTTATACCAAGCATCAGTGAAGTCATGGACATCTAATCCTGACGACCAAATACATGATAATGCGTGCGGGCATGGTATGTCAGATAGCTGAAATATCCTGCAAGTGCAAGTCTTTGCCCTTAAATCTACCATAAACGTTTCAGAGCCCATAAAAGTAACCTGAAACTTTGCATTCCATGTCAATGTTGATTGACAGAACCTTGCAACATTCTTATACTTCTCTGTCAGTTTCAAAATTTGTTTGCCAACCGGCTGAACCCACTTCTGTACAACTTGCCTCTTTGCCTCAAATCTAACCATAAGCAAAAACCTTATCTTCTCCAAAAGAGTGACAATAGGCTTGTCTCTTGCAGGTAGTATGGATGAGTTGAAACTTTCACAAAGGTTGTTAAGTAACATGTCACACTTGACATTGTCTCTGAAATGAGATTTTGTCCACTCTCTTGGATCCTTCGACGCCAGCAACTCATACGCCTTCACATCTTCTTGTTTAAGTTCACTCATATTTTTATTGAACTCGGGAACTGTAGAGGCTCTAGCACATCCCCACAACATTTGTTTCAACAGCAATCCACCGTGATCCTTCTTGAAATTTGCATGTAGATGTCGAACACAGAATCGCATTTCAGCTCCTGGGAACACGTCTGTAACAGCTTTCTCTAATCCTTTTTGCCTATCACTGATCAGTGTAAATACACTCGGGTTATGAATGTCAAGATCTTCACTCAAGAGTGTCATAAACCAAGTCCAAGTTTGTGTGTTCTCTTTCTCAACTACTGCATAGGCTATAGGAAACTGTGAATTGTTTGGATCAATAACAACAGCAGCTAGTAGCATTCCCTTGCAATACCTTTTAAGAAAACAAACGTCAAAACCAATCACTGGTCTACATCCCCTATTGAACCCTTCCTTACAAGCCGTCATGCATATATAGACCCGTTCAAACACTCTTTTGCCATTAACCATTTTTGTTTTTAGAAGAGCAGTGGTCCCGAGATTTGTAGCCTTCAATTCCTTGCAATAATCTTCCAAAACGGCGTATTGGTCTTTCACAGATCCCTCTAAGACTCGTCTTGCATTCTTCTTGGCTCTGTAGAACATGGACTTCGTCACATTTGTGAACTTTGCTGCAGCGCTCAATTCCTTGAAGCTCTGATAATCTAGATTCGGGTTCAGTCGAAAATAATCCAGAAAATGATTGGCAAGCCATGTACTGGTGACCAACTTATTATCAAATACTATCCCACAATCGTGCTTATCAATCAACGTATTGATTCTCACTGTCTTATTATCCGAATTAAGAACCTTTGCGTACATTACCCATTTGCACCCATTTCCTTTGCAGTTTGCCCTTAACCTAGTACTATCGTTATGGTAATAAACGAATTCCCTGTCCAACTTTATGAACTCCTCTCTTAGCATACGTCTCAGATGGACAATTGATGGAAATTGCATACCTAGCCTGAATTTGAAATAAGCCATGTTTGAGTGTGGGTTAAACTCTCTCTTCTTAATCATCGTCTCACCTTCGTCATCGCTGTGGAGGCTTTCAAGTTCACTCTCAGACTTAAACCCTTCAGAATCTTCATTTTAATGATCGACATCGTTGCACGCCTCATTAACCGACGACCACCATTGTTGGGGATGGTTTGTGTACGTCAAATCCTCTTCTTGCTCGTCTTGGTCTGCGTACTCCTCCTCTTCGAGTTCAAAATCGTTGCCGTTGTCACGCTGATGATCTTCGGCCATCATCGATGTCAATGGAGGATTGTGGGATTTGAAACTTTTCTACTCTTGTTTGAAGTTTGAATGAGTGATGCATGGCAAACTGGGCTATAGTTTCAAGTATGTTGAGATCACCGAAATGAACAAAAGAATAGTGTTTTCTGAGTGGAATCGACCTAGTAAACAAGACCCACAAAGTGGGATCTCGGGATTTAAGCCGAATTCTGACGTTTAGGCTTTCAAAATGACGTTTTGTGTTCTTCTCAATTAATTTAATTATAGCTTTTATTATTGTGTTTAAGTAGATTTAATTTATGCATTAATATTCAGTTTTGGATTATGAAAAGTCTCTTGATGAATCTATAAATCATGAGCACCTATTTTGTAATGGATAGATTATGAATGAACATTTGTGAAAACACTTTTGTGAGAAAATACTCTCTAATTTCTTAGGTTCTAAATCGTTGAACTTATCAAGGCAAATAACTTTGTGGCGTTCTTCGAGTTCTAGACTTATCAATAGTTTCATTCCATAGACTATTGTGGCGTCTTTCATTCCCCCCTCAATCTTATCAATAGTTCAAATTACAAACTATTGTGGCGATTATCACTCCACCCAAAACACCAAACCGACCATTCCTTTTAACCTATCCAAAAACCACCAAAAATTTCCTACAACAACAAAACCGCAAACCTTCATCCAAATTGAAGCAAAGACTTATTGAGGCAACCCACGTAATTCCGCAACGATTTGAGCTTCGTTCATCGCAAAGGCAGCGAGGTTCTCATCATTTGGTATCAGAGCCGAAGACGATCGTGAATCATGCAACTTTTTGTTGGGTTCGTTGAAGACTACCCCATGTCATACGTGTTCAATGACGACGTTGAAGATGAAGAACATTTTTTTGAGCCATTGGGTGATCCAATATACGACGAGGAGCTCCATGACGAGGAATTCAACGACGAATTGATTTTCCAAAAATATAACATCAAAGAGCCAATATTTGACTATCCGATCTTCGAAGAGCTAATCTTTGACAAAGACGAGGAAGACACGAAGATATCTCTTTCTCCAATTATCAATCAATCCGATGGAGGTGATACAATTTTCGTTGACGTCTCTTATTTATTTGAGGTTGAATTGAGTATTTTGGAGTTCATCAAAATTGTCATTCTTCATTCGCACCACTTAAGAATGCATCGAATTCGAGGACGAATTCTGTCAAACACGGGGAGAATGATGCAGGGCAAACTGGGCTATAGTTTCAAGAATGTTGAGATCACCGAAATGAACAAAAGAATAGTGTTTTCTGAGTGGAATCGACCTAGTAAACAAGACCCACAAAGTGGGATCTCGGGATTTAAGCCGAATTCTGACGTTTAGGCTTTCAAAATGACGTTTTGTGTTCTTCTCAATTAATTTAATTATAGCTTTTATTATTGTGCTTAAGTAGATTTAATTTATGCATTAATATTCAGTTTTGGATTATGAAAAGTCTCTTGATGAATCTATAAATCATGAGCACCTATTTTGTAATGGATAGATTATGAATGAACATTTGTGAAAACACTTTTGTGAGAAAATACTCTCTAATTTCTTAGGTTCTAAATCGTTGAACTTATCAAGGCAAATAACTTTGTGGCGTTCTTCGAGTTCTAGACTTATCAATAGTTTCATTCCATAGACTATTGTGGCGTCTTTCATTCCCCCCTCAATCTTATCAATAGTTCAAATTACAAACTATTGTGGCGATTATCACTCCACCAAAAACACCAAACCGACCCTTCCTTTTAACCTATCCAAAAACCACCAAAAATTTCCTACAACAACAAAACCGCAAACCTTCATCCAAATTGAAGCAAAGACTTATTGAGGCAACCCACGTAATTCCGCAACGATTTGAGCTTCGTTCATCGCAAAGGCAGCGAGGTTCTCATCAATGAGATTATCGAGCTTTTTTCTATTTGATGTTTTATTTTCAACTTCTTAAATTTTAAACTTTATTTGTTGTTTTATTATGTGAGAAAAATAAATTTGCATTCTGAATCTATGTTTCATCTTAGCCTTCCACGTAATCAGAGGAGTAACGGCGAAACACTATTATAAAATTAGGGATTTTACCCGACGAAAAAAAAGATCGAGAATCAAACTGCATCCAGCGGATAAGTTTAGGGATTTTTGCCGCCAATAACCATGTAATATTTTTTCTACCGATCCTCGGAGATTATAAAACGTGATGTGATGTGTGCCTGGTTGGCGAGTATTCAAAACGTGAGGATCTCTTTTCTTTATTACCATTATTTTTTGGCAGCCGTGATATTTATAATCCGTCTGAATCTAGACGTGACATTATTAATGGAAAAAGCCCGCATGTATTCAGCCCATATTTTAATAAAAAAAAAGGGGAAAAAAAGAAAGAAAAGAGAAAAAATATAATTTATTTTAGCAGTGTTGTAACTTGTAACTTGTAACTTTTAAGAAAGGTCACCTTTGCTTTGCTTGCGCATAATATATACATTTATAAATCAGCATACACACCAAACAAAGATAACACATACAAAAAAATAAATAAACAAAAACATAATCAAGAATGACGCTTGGATTTTATTTTAATTTTTAACTAACATTTTTAGAACATGCACTATACAATATTACGGCCATAAACATATTCATAATCAAGAATGACGCGATTCTCAAAGCCTCTCAGGCTCAGCTTAAAAAGTCTCTCTAACTTTGACACCTTATATTTCTGAAACAGAAAACCAATAACCACCACGAAAATTTCCAAAATCTATGTATTCTTGGCTATACTTTCGCTTTACTTTTTTTTTTTTTTTTTTTACCTATTCTCCGAGGGTTAATCTTGTAAGTTAATTAATTACTCGATATTTATTAAGTGTATATTCTCCGATTCCACGAGACAATGTTCGCGATTGGAGCGAAATCAGTGGTGGCAGGATCGTCTACGCGAGGCCTCAGCGTTTCCATTGAACCGCCATCGTCGTTCTCTTCGAGCTCTCGCAAGAGGCCCGCTCTGCTGAGCTTCTCCGATTCCTCGCCGGCGAGTCGTCCGAGCCCGAGGTTTTTTTGCCGCGTCGTCAAAGCCATGTCGGAGGGTTCGACATTTGCGACCTTGAGCGACGAGGATTTGAGCGCTAATGGACGCCCTGCGAGTCAGGGTAAATTGCGTTGTCTCGATTTTCTTTACTTTGGTCGATTGATGAGAAATTTACGGGGAAAAGAAAGAAAAAGAAAATTCTAACTTGATCAATTAAAATTGTGCTGTTTTGGGTCAAAATAAACATAGAATTTTATATTGAGAATGTGAAATTCGGTTTGAATTTGTCAAATTTCACGTATATACATATATATATATATATATATATATATATATTTTAATACGGTGCTTGTTATATTAACAATTATTTTATAATTGGAATTCGGATTAGGTAAAAACCAGAGCTTGTTGTCAAGTGTTGGGAATTCAACCAATATTAAGTGGCATGAATGTTCGGTTCAAAAAGCTGAAAGGCAAAAGCTACTCAAACAGAAAGGCTGTGTTATTTGGATCACAGGTCTCAGTGCTTCAGGTTTGTTTGATTTTTCACAATCACCATATTGCTCCATTGTTTGATATGATTGGCGTCCAAAGGATATTGGATGGGTTTTGAGAAGTATTTTAATCAAAGTTTCTATGCCCTTGAAACGAAAATATAAACTTACATCGGCGGGACCTGAATTTTATGTTCTTGATCTCGCGTAAAATCAAAAAAGCGATCAGAATTCGAACACGCCGCGTTTTACTGGGAAGGATCAAACCATGTTCCGAAGAACTCTTTGTGGAAATGAATATATTTATATCTGTGTTTTAACATTTGAAGTCGGATATTAGGGAAGAGCTCGGTGGCTTGTGCACTGAGTCAGATTTTGCAGTCCAATGAGAAACTCTCCTATGTCCTCGACGGAGATAATGTCAGGCACGGCCTGAATCGTGATCTTACTTTCAAAGCTGAGGACCGTGCAGAGAACATAAGGAGAATCGGTAAGTTTTTTCTTATTTTAATTTTTGATGTCATATATCTATCCATACAATTTTATCTATGGTCACTCTTGGATTGTTAGCTTCAGTTGGCTAATGGTTTTTTTTTTCTTCGTAAATTACAGGTGAGGTGGCAAAGCTCTTTGCCGATGCTGGAGTTATTTGCATAGCAAGTTTGATTTCTCCGTATAGAAGAGATCGCGATGCTTGCCGGGCTTTGCTTCCCAAAGGGGATTTCATCGAGGTTAGAGCTACTACTCAGTTTGAAACTGTTTATTATTTCTACCCAAGAGAAATAAAAGCTATGTGTGAAACTAGTATAAAAAATAAATTTGAATTGCAACAGGTCTTTATGGATGTACCAATTGAAGTTTGCGAGGAGAGAGACCCGAAAGGGCTTTATAAGCTTGCACGTGCAGGGAAAATCAAAGGTAATTTCGGATTCTCATTACCATATCTGATAAGCGAACTACTTGTTCAGAAATGTTGACCTTTTTATTATTTATAATTTTTTTTTTTATATTCCTGCTTGAACTCAAATTTCAGTGTGCGATATTGTTACAAGTTTAGGATTTTCACTCTGAGAATGTCTGTGGCCAAACTTAAAACTTGCATGTAGACAAAAAAATAATAACGCAAAAATCCTCATATGGACATTTCTAGGTGCTTTGGTCTCTGTTATGAGTTATTGGACTTCTTGCATTACGAATCTGACAATAATCTGGAAGTTGTAATAGGATACTCACTGTTTGAGCGACTGAACTTCTAGAATTGAAGGATTTAACAGGGTAATAGAGAGGATTTTAGAAGAGAGAGAAAGAAACTAGAGAGAGATAAGAAACCATTCATCTCATTGCAAAATTTCCACTTCGTTCCATTAGCACCACCCTTATCAGGAACTTGACTAACCAAGTAACACAATTAGATATTCTAGAAAAAGGCTATATTAGTTTAGATTGTATCATCTTGTGTTTGATTTGTATAAATTTTCACAGGTTTTACAGGGATTGACGATCCATACGAGTCACCCCTGAATTGCGAGGTACATACAACTGCCTTGTAAAAAAATAGACCGAGGCTTGAAAATATAGTCTCGAAATACTCTCTTTGTTGCTATACAGTCAGCAAATTTTACAGGATCAAAGACCAGTTAATTACAAGAACCACATCGGCTTTTTGACTATATGCTCTCTTTACATGGATTTTTGACTAATTTTTGTTTTGCTTTGATCAGATAGTACTAGCTCACAAAGAAAACACATCGGCTTCCCCGTGTGAGATGGCCGAGAAAGTGATCTCCTACTTGAACGAAAAGGGTTTTCTTCATGCGTAAGGTTGACACTTCTGGTCTCTTGTCCTTCCTTTTCACAGTGCTCAAAATTCTTTTCGGAAAGCAATTTGATTATATAGGAATCACTAATCCCCCAAGCTACAGTGGATTCCATGTGAGAGCTAAAGATAGAGGCAAAATTGTTCCCTGGTGTTCTGTATTTTGTTTTTTTATCAATGTTTTTATTTTTCTATTTCACAATTAAAATCCCCTTTAAATTTTAGTCCTGGTTGTATATAACGTGGAAAAAAATGTTGAATAAGATAAAAATGTCGGTTCTACTATATCATACTAGACTACGTTCAATGTAATTAGTTTCAGAACTTGTTATGTACTCTTAAGACAACCTGAGAATCAATTAGTTCATATAGCTTGATATGATGGTATAAAAATGAAATTAACTTAAACTGCCGAGTTATATGATATAAATAGCCTAAACTGGCCCGAAATGCTAAACATAAGGCAAAATATGGATGATGTCATTTTGTCGTGAGTTTTACTCAAGTTTGATTATGATTAAAGGTGAAAAATATGTTTAATACAGAAGATCACTGTTTCATTATTATCCAGTGAGCTTTTCTTTTGAAATCTGATACCGGTGCTCTACTGTACATGGCATGAAAATGACCCTAAAACATCTTTAAAATATGCTTTTTAAAAATCTAACACCTAACTTCACGCTGCAGTAGAATTTTCTAAGACATTGCTTTTCTAGGAGTCAACTTAAATGACTTTTATGTGAAGATTTGGCATTGCGGAATGAAAGAAAGCAAGATGATCAAAGCGTCCGATGATGAGCCGATGATGTACAAACCCGAGCCTTGTTTGTGTTGAAAGAGAGATATCGACTCTTCTCCCGTTGAAGCAGACTTTCGTTGATCTTTCGAACAGATTATCGACTTGGCAAGCCAAGTACTGCTGCCTCGACATAGAATGTGAATCAATAAGCACACAAATGTTTGATCTCCGCTTAGACGAATCAATCGAATATATTGAAATTTCAGTCTCATGAAGTAGACAAAAGCTTAATGGACACTTTTTGGAGCGGAATTGGAGAATCGCTTATTTTTGGTTCGTTGAGGATGTCATCGATTGGTGAACATGGAAAAACTCGACAACAAGATTTTCTTCAACAATAATTAGCCTGCTATGCTCTCTCTCTCTACTCTGCTCTGTTATGTTATTTCCTCAAACCATGAATGACTAGTCTGTTTTGTTCGTAATAAACAATTGCGTTGCTATATATATATATATATATATATATATATATATATATATATATATATATATATATTGTTTCAATTTACTTTGGCCCATTTTTGGAAGTGCTCATTCCTTCATAAATAGAGAATAAAAAAGAAAGCAATATCATTCACCAATTGCAAATTAGCCCAACTGTTTCATCGTGGGTTTCTATAGAGTATAAACTCATCATCCATCTTGTGTTGATAAGTTAAATACAGGAGAAAAAAAGATTTAGAGCATCATGGATCTTGAATGTGCCAAATATAATTAAAACGTTGATGACAAAGATATGAAAGGAAATTATGCATATACTGTATAGATTCATATTGTATACATGTTTCAAATTGGTATATGTATGCATGTATATATACGATGAAACTATATGAATGCATGTAAATATCGCTTTTGATATTCTACCATGTTCCTGACCGAGTTTAGGTATACGACAGCTCTTCCATTGATGGTCTTGCTTCAGCCGTATCGCCTGTTTATAACAGAACAGGACGTTCCAGATATATTCCCAATCCGGTACAGGTAAATAAAATAAAGCTGTAAAAAATTCAACCTTACCATTTTAATTTATTTCTGCATATTTACAATTTCAATTTCTTGTAAAAAATTGAACTTATGAAACTTGTTATCATGTCCAAAAATATGTAATATAAATTATGTTTTGTAGAAAGGTTCTTGCGTGGGTTGTTTGTTTGGATATTCACTTATAATAATAATAATAAATGCATACATATTAAGCACCTAATAAAGTTGATTGGAATAAAAATTGATCTTAATGGATTACAGGAATATTTATTGTTAAATGTTTAGATTTAACAACAAGGTCGTTGTAGTATAGTGGTAAGTATTCCCGCCTGTCACGCGGGTGACCCGGGTTCGATCCCCGGCAACGGCGTTTTCTTTTCCTTTTTGATCCTTTTAGTATATTACAAAAAAGTATATGTTATACCTTTTACAGGCTTGTCACATAAAATATATGTTATCTAAATGATAAATTATTTGACCTCATATGGACTCTAGAGTTGCAAAAAAAAAAAGGTAGTTTAGGTTTGATAGATCATCGATTAATTAGGTGAAGCAGAATAATTACATACCAGAGTTAAAAGAGTAACAAATCAAACATAAAGAGAGCGAATTTCGGCAAAAATGGTATTCGATAAAATTCAAACTATTTTTAACACGAATTTGAAGGAAAACTATAATTTTTTCCTTTATAATTCTTTTCGTATTAATGCTTGTCAACTATTTTAATGAATCATTTAATTTGGTAGATAAGTTATCCTTTATCTTGTTGTAATATTTTGCGTTTAGTTTCGCACGAACTTCATTTGATTTGTCAATTGTCTCTTGGTTTTTGTCCCACATCATTATTTTAATTTGTCTTAATTATCTTTTTTTCCTTGATAAATATCGATAAATGCATATCTTTTTCACGTTAAAGAAATCAACGCTGTGCTTAAATTCCGCTTAGTTATCTGGATATATACTGGCGAGTTTCTTTTGTTTTAGGATTCTCTCTCCCATTCTTTTATATTTTCTTTTCATAATTTAAATTAATTAGTAGTGAAAATGCTTTACAGGGTTTGATTATAAACGTTGATCATGAAACCTGTAGGAAGAAACAAATTCCTTCTATCCGTACTGCTGTGGAGTACTCTTCTACACTCAGGTATACTTTTTGTCGTCTTCTTTATTTTTGTTTTTGTTCTTTTTGTTATTTATTTATTTTTAATAGAAAATAACTTCATACAAATAAATGTTTATCCGCCAAGATCACAAAGGGCGGAACTTCGTGGTTCCAAGTTTCATAAATAGAAAATTTGTCGTCATTCTTTGTTCAAAGGTAAGAATAATATCAATATCACAAAGTAAGAATGATATCAATTTTTAAATTACAGGAATAGTATTAAGTCAATAGCTCAATAGCTACATTTCTTTAAAAAAATAACTTAAATTTTATTTTATTAAGAAAATAGTTCATCGGTCCGAAATTAATTAGATTAATTATTCAATTAATTTCATTAACTTCGATCTAATAAACTATTTTCTTAATAAAATAAAATTTGAATTAAATCCTAAAAAAAAAGGTAGAATATTGACTGGTTGTAATAAATACTTGATTTTAAAAAGTAAAGAGTGTGAATGTTATAATAAATTTTTTAAAGAATATTTTTTTTTTTCAAACCGTAAACATGATTTGGATTTTTTTTTAATGAAATTTTAAACAATAAACAAAGTTAAATAGAGCCTAAAATGATAAACAATTTTTTTTAAACAATATGCAAACATCAAGTAACTTTTTATAACCTTTAAAGCAATATTTTCGTGATAAAAATTTAAGACATGTAATTCTTGCGACAAGCTTCAAAATTGCGTATGAGATGCCACTTTCACCTTGATATTCCAATAAGGGTAATTAAGCTAAATAGCCTCCTGAAAATAGGCAATTTATTTTTAGCCCACATTTTGTTAATAAGTGGTAAATAGCCAGGAGAATTTATTTACAGCCAATATAGGACGAGACTACCCTTATATTTTCCCGCCCATTAACCTCACTAAATTTAATATCATTAAACGCAATATCTTCGGATAATAACTGCCGTGTAATTATAACCACAGATCACGCAATCTTCTCTCTCATAGAAACATAAATTTCAAACACGAAATCCCACTCCTTCTCCTTCTTCTCTTATGCGCGCGGCCACCAGCACCAGCCCGAGCCCGAGCTTCTCTTCCTCGCGCGCGCCATCCCGCTGAGACCGAGCGCCGCCGTCTTCTTCTCCTTCTTCTCTTCTGCGCGCGGCCACCAGCACCAGCCCGAGTCCGAGCTTCTCTTCCTCGCGCGCGCCATCCCGCTGAGACCGAGCGCCGCCGTCTTCTTCTCCTCCTTCTCTTCTGCGCGCGGCCACCAGCACCAGTCCGAGGCCGAGCTTCTCTTCCTCGCGCGCACCATCCCGCTGAGACCGAGCGCCGCCGCGCGCGACCGCCGCGAGCCGCCGAGCGCGCCGCCAACGAAGAGACACCGGAGAATAGGTGGAAGTGCGCTGGAGAGTTCAATTCCAGCAGTATCTTTGAATGTGGGTTGTGGCTTCATGAAAGTGTTTGGCCGTGTCTTTGATTTTGAGTTTAGGCCGAGTGGTAAATACGAAGCTTATTTACAGTATATATACTGTAAATAAGCTTCGTATTTACAATGAATATTTTGTAAATAAGCTTCGTATTTACAGTATATATACTGTAAATAAGCTTCGTATTTACCACTCGGCCTAAACTCAAAATCAAAGACACGGCCAAACACTTTCATGAAGCCACAACCCACATTCAAAGATACTGCTGGAATTGAACTCTCTAGCGCACTTCCACCTATTCTCCGGTGTCTCTTCGTTGGCGGCGCACTCGGCGGCTCGCGGCGGTCGCGCGCGGCGGCGCTCGGTTTCAGCGGGATGGTGCGCGCGAGGAAGAGAAGCTCGGCCTCGGACTGGTGCTGGTGGCCGCGCGCAGAAGAGAAGGAGGAGAAGAAGACGGCGGCGCTCGGTCTCAGCGGGATGGCGCGCGCGAGGAAGAGAAGCTCGGGCTCGGGCTGGTGCTGGTGGCCGCGCGCAGAAGAGAAGAAGGAGAAGGAGTGGGATTTCGTGTTTGAAATTTATGTTTCTATGAGAGAGAAGATTGCGTGATCTGTGGTTATAATTACACGGCAGTTATTATCCGAAGATATTGCGTTTAATGATATTAAATTTCGTGAGGTTAATGGGCGGGAAAATATAAGGGTAGTCTCGTCCTATATTGGCTGTAAATAAATTCTCCTGGCTATTTACCACTTATTAACAAAATGTGGGCTAAAAATAAATTGTCTATTTTCAGGAAGCTATTTAGCTTAATTACCCTAACTATTTAGTTGTATTATTTTATTCTTTATTCAATGGAAATTTTCTTAATGCATCGTGTTCTTTTTTACTTTCCCTAAAGCATAATTACGAATGATTATGAGCTTGCAGGGCTTGGTGTGAAATCTTTATCCTATGATTATACTGCCGTTACCGAGGTAAGTTCTGTGCGTTTTATTTAAGGTTTATTTACAGCGTGGTTTATGAATTTTACGGGTTGTTACAAATAGACCCATGTTTTTTTTCTCTTTGGTGCTATAGCAATTTATGAACTTTTAAAAATTAATATTGATAATCAGGGAGGGACACAGCTAACTAAAGTTCACCAGGGGCTTAAGCACCCTTCAAATTTTTTAACACTTTTTACTCAAATTTAATTTTTTTTCTTCTTATTTTTGCCCTGAAAATTTACAAATTAGCTCCCTCTGAATTTATTTTTCACTTTAGCCCCTTTAAGTTTGGAGTCGAGTTTCGTCCATGCCGATAACCCTTTTGCCTAATCTCCGTAAGTTTTTGGACATAATCTCAAGTGTGTTAATACCCACATGATCTTACTATTCACGGTAAAATTGTTCATGCAATAGTATTTGAAAATTATGTGGACTCGAATTTGTTTACGAAACAATACAAAAATAAACGACGTCGACCAGCACATACAAAATGTAAATTGTTGGATTAAATGTAGACCACATGAACCGTGCCCTGAAAAAATAAGGTCACGATTGTCGCAAAGTCGACCCTCCTAAAATGGATGAAGGTTATGCAAAGGAATTATAAGTGTATTCTAGTATTCAAAGTTCAAGTTCAAGATTACTTGTACCAAAAAAAAAAAAAAAGAAGCCAATCTCTACCAAACCCAAACCCGTAAAGTTCACGGGCCACTTCGGATAGGCACAATTTAATTTGTATCTACGCACATATATAATATTGAAACTTCCTAGTGTATCCATTTCAGTGTTTGGATAAGCCTCACAAGGCTCAATATGGAGGAGGGATAATCACAAACCCGGAGTTTGACGACGGCTTAAATGGGTGGTCCAATTTCGGTGACGCCAAACTTCAAAGCAGAGAATCTCAAGGGAATAACTTCATCGTTGCTCATTCTAGGAACCAAACTTATGATAGCGTGTCTCAGAAGCTTCACTTGCAAAAGGAACACATTTACACATTCTCAGGTGATTACCAATTTGAGTGAATAGTACATGTAATTTGCATAACTTTCTCTTAGGACGCTCATTTTTATTTTTATTTTTTTGTGTAGCATGGATAAGAGTGAGCTCAGGAGAGAAAGTCCCAGTAACGGCTAGTTTCAAGACAGGAAGTGGAATCAAAGACGCTGGTTCAATTCTTGCCGAATCACATTGTTGGTCCTTTCTCAAAGGCGGTCTCAACGTTGATGACTTGGGACCAGCCGAGCTCTTTTTTCAGGTATATATATGTATGTAAGAATCTGTTCTTATTATTGTTCTTTCGAAAACCGAAAACAATTTGACAAATCCAAATATATATTGGATATATCGATAGAGCAAGGACACGTCAGTCGAGATATGGGTTGATAGCATCTCGTTGCAGCCCTTCACTCGAAACCAATGGAAATCTCATCAAGATCACAACATTCAAAAGGTAACCTAGTGGTCTACCTCGTTTCAGGTTTTTAGGCTCTGATATCATTGATATCATGTTAAGTCTCATGGAGTTTCATCTCAACATCAAAGAGCTAAATAACCAATTGAAATTCATGAATTTGCAGAATAGTAAAGGTTTGTCTAAAATGACTGAAATAGTCAAAATATGCAATTATTAGGTTTTAATAATTTTTAACATTTTTGACCCAATGATTAAATTTTTAAAAACAATAAATTGAATCATGTTATCAATTTTTTTAATAATTTTTTTACAACGTAATTTTGACTATTAATCTGTTGATTTCAAATGACTATATTTTGCTTAATTTTTCCCGAATTCAAACATTTCGACTTTGACACAAGTACTTTTATTGATTGTGATAAGGTGCGCAAGAGTAGGGTGAAGATCAAAGTAGTGGACCCGCAAGGCCGGGCCCTACCAAACGCGACGCTCTCCATCCAAGTGAAAAAGCCGGCGTTCCCTTTCGGCTGCGTCATAAACAAAGAGATCCTCGCCAACTCGGCGTACCGAGACTGGTTCACGTCCCGCGGCTTCACTATCACGACGTTTGGGAATGAGATGAAGTGGTACTCCAATGAGCCGACTCGTGGCCAAGAGGACTACTCTGTCGCCGATGCCATGTTCCGCCTCGTCGAAGAGCATGGCATCGCGGTCCGCGGACATAACGTATTTTGGGATGATCCTCGCTACCAGATGGATTGGGTCAACGCCTTGTCATCGGACCCCGATCAACTCTCCGCGGCCGCGGAAAAGAGGCAAGACTCGGTCATGTCGAGGTATGAGCACTGATGGAGCCAACTAAGGATCAATAATAAATTTACCCTAAATTGTGATCAACTTTTATATTTTTAGTACAAAATTATATGATTTTTTTCATATATGCCCTTCCTGAATAATTATTTTTCAAATTTGCTCCGTCAACAGGTACAAGGGACGGGTCGTGGCATGGGATGTGGTCAATGAGAACATGCACTTCCGATACTTCGAGGACCGGCTCGGGAAGGACGCCTCGGGGGTTTTCTACCATCGGGCTTTCATGGCGGATCCCGGGGCGACCATGTTCTTGAATGAGTACAACACGATAGAGGAGCCCGGGGACGCGAGTGTGTCACCGAGCAGCTACGTGGCAAAAGTCAACGAAATCCGGGGATACACGGGGAACGGTGCTGGACGGTTGGGGATTGGTCTAGAGTCTCATTTCAACGGCGCTACTCCGAATTTGGCTTATGTGAGGTCTGGGATTGACTTTCTCGCCGCAACGGGCTTGCCTATTTGGATCACGGAATTGGACGTTAAGGAAGGTCCTGATCAGGTATGTTTGAAAAACTATTTCTAAGCTATGACATCATCAATACTTTAGGACCAAAATCCAATAAGTCAAAAGTAATCTAAAAGTATGACAATTTTATTAGATTTTGATGCTAAAGTATTGGGGGATGTCATAGTTTAAGAATAATCTCAAACAAAAATACAAACAAATATAATAGTGTTTATTCAACTTGGATTGGATAAGCTTTAAATGAAATATAGTAAATTTGTCTGCATTGGTTGAAAATATGAGAAGAATACTGGCTAGACATCTTAATTATTTAGTTAATAATTAATACTTTAGTCTCTTTTATTTCATTTAATAGTTATTCTAATAGTCATTTCTTTTTCATTAATCTAATATCATTAGAAATTAATTCCATTAAATACTTTTATTGTTAAGAAGTGTACTAAAATTATAAAATGAAAAATATTTTAAACTCGTTAATTGTTTTTTTTTTTTTGTCTATTTATATTGGATTTATCTCCTAAAAATTTGTTTTTGACACTTGACTCTCCTAAATTTAGTTTTTCACCTGTTTATTGCATATTCTAATTTGAATATAACAAAGTTTTCTTAGCCTTACTTCGGTTAATTCTCTTAAGAATTGTGAAACCTTGCTTGGCTACATTTGAAGAGCTATATAACACCATAATCTTCTCAATTTATATGTTGGCAGGCAAAATACTTGGAGCAACTTTTAAGAGAGGTGCATTCGCATCCGAAGATCCAAGGAATAGTTCTTTGGCCATCATTGCCTTCAAATGGATGCTCTGAAATGTGTTTGACTGATATGAACTTCAAAAATTTGCCTGCCGGCGATGTCGTTGACAAGCTATTGCACGAATGGGGTTACAAAAGCGACGTCATGTATGGCACTGCTGATTCTTCTGGGTTTTTTGAGGCATCCCTTTTCCATGGAGATTATGAAGTAAAAGTTGATGACCCAAGAGTGACATCGTACAATTCGTTGTCTCATAAATTGAGAGTGCAACCAAAACCCGCTAGCCATAAGACTACTACGTTGCTAATCCAATTATCTTATTTTAATTAGTTAACATGCCTTCATTTGTCTTCTAGTTTGAAATTTTTGGTCTGATTGCCTGTTTTATTTAAACAAATTTTGAAGAGTAGACCAATATTAAGAGAAAATTATTATTTGTATGTCTACCAATTATAAAGTTTTGTCATTGTTAGTTCATAGTTGGCACTAGTTCCTAAATAAACTGTTGGGATAATTCTAAAAGTATGTTTGTTTTTTACCAAAATTCATTAATTGTTTTTAATTCTAAAATTATGACCAAATTTGTCAATAAACACACATGTTGATTATTGACACAGTTATTTATTGACAGCTAACTAAGATTAATTAGATCAATAATAAATAATTAATTGAGTTTAATCCTGTATTTAAATAGGAAACAAATATCTATGAGTAATAGGGGCAAAAAAGTCAATTATTATCTATTAATAAAAGATGGTTGCTATTTAACAACTATTAAGGAAACCATGATTACTACGCAAAATTCTCATCTTTCATTATGGCTACATAGCTAAACTGCCCTTTTGATTTAAATTATTTATATTACCCTTTTTCAAGTGATATCAGCTTTTTTTTTTTCTAATGTCGGCATAAATATTTAATGTTTTCGGGAACATACACTTAAATACCTATTTTTTTCGCAGTAACAATACCTAATGTTATGTTTTAGTTGGACCATTTAAAAAGTCAGTTAATTTTGACGGAAATACACATGACGGCTCTAAATTAAATACGATTTAATATTTTTTTCTTCAAATTAACTAAATAAATTAACTAAGTTACATAAAAATGAATTTTATATTATACTTAAGCAATGATGATTTTATAAAAATATTTTAATATTTATTTCTTAAAATTAATTAAGCACTAATAATATATATTTTAGAAAAATACTTAATTACTTTTTTTTTAATATTATAAACGTTTTTTATATTAAAATGTTTTATTATTTCTACAATATCATTTTTAGAATATACTTAAATAATTTTTTTATCAATAAAAAATATATTATTGAAAATCATTCAATATTTATTTCTTAAAATTAATCAAACAATGAATTTTAGAAAAATGCTTAATTAATTTTTTGAATTTAAAAAAGTTTTTTTTAATAATATCATTAATGCTTAGTTATAATATTAAAGTCGTTTTAAATTAATATTTTTGTTATAAAAAGGATATTATTAATGTTTAATTAATTTTAAGGGAAAAAATATAAAATCGTGTTTAATCTGAGGCTGCCACCACAGGACAAAAAACGTCTTCCGGTGCGACGATTGTCGCACCAAATACCTCATATGTCGCACCTAATAGTTTATTAGGTGCGCCATTAGGTGCGACAAAGTCGCACCTAAAAGTCCGTCGCTAATACCATTAGGTGCGACATGTCGCACCTAATAATCATACATTTAGGTGCGACGCTTTCAGGTGCGACATTGTCGCACCTAGTCGCACCTAATGCCCAAACTATTTTCCTGCCAAATTTATAAAAATTGGCGGGTTATTCATATCGGGTGCGACATTGTCGCACCTAATAACATTCCCACCATTATCGCACCGAATATGTTTTTTTAATTAAAAAAAAATTACAAAATTAGAAAATTAAATCAAAATTCATTTAGAATTAAATAAAAATTAATTAACAAAATTCTAAATTAATTAGAAATAATATTCTGAAAATAGAATTCTTAATTAAAAATACAAATTCATTCTAAAAAAGCGAAAAAATGAATTCCTAATTTTTTTTCCTATAAAACTTATCGATAGTAGAATTCCCTCTACCGAATAAGTTGCCAGAACTTCGGGAACCGCTTCCGCGTCCTCGTCCACCGCTGCCTGACGCGCTGCCGCTCGCTCGGCTCTTCCGTAAGGACGGTCTCGCAAGAAACACTAACATGTTACTATTTTAAAATATATTACTAATTAATCTGTATGAAATAATCTAAAAATATTACTAATTATAACTAACCTTTTCCGAGGCGATGAGCTAGACGCGAGGCCGGGACTGGGCCAATAGAGGGTCGGGGGCTATTTGGGCGGCAGCGGGTGGGCCGAGGGCGAGCTGGGGGCTGTTTGGGCGGCAGCGGGTTCGGGGGAGGGTCGGGAGCTGTTTGGGCGGACCGGGGCTGAGCCGAAGGGGTCACGGGGCTGAGTCGAGGGATGGTCACGGGCGGACCGAGGCTGAGCCGAGAGTGTCACGGACGGCGGGGTGACCGGGGCTGAGCCGAAGGGTTCACAGACGGCGGGGGAGGACCGGGCTGAGCCTATAGGGGGTCACGGGGCTAAGCCGAGGGATGGTCACGGGCGGACCGGGGCTGAGCCGAGGGGGTCACGGACGGCGGAGTGACCGGGGCTGAGGCGAAGGGGTCACAGGCGGCGGGGGAGGACCGGGCTGAGCCGAGGGGGTCACGGGCGGCGGGGGAGGACCGGACTGAGCCGAGGGGGTCACGGACCTGCAGGTCGGAGAGAGAGAGAGGGAGAGAGAGAGAGAGAGAGAGAGAGAGAGAGAGACGTACCTTGGAGGAGGACGGCGGGGGAGGACCAGGCTGAGTCGAGTGGGGCGTCGGAGCTGAGAGAGTGAGACGGAGAGAAGGAAAGATGCAGAGAGAGGGATTCGGGCGAGGAAGAAGGACGCTGGGTATTTAAAATACCCTAAAACTATTGGGTGCGACATTGTCGCACCTAATACTCATATTGGGTGCGACAATGTCGCACCTAATGTCGCACCGACTATGAAATCACAAAACCAAAAATATTCGGGGGGGATTTTCTGACCGTTTTAAATTTTAAACCCATTAGGTGCGACAAATGTCGCACCAAAACGTATTAGGTGCGACACTTGTCGCACCCAATACCATCAGGTGCGACATATTTATATCAGGTGCGACGTTGTCGCACCAAATACCACTAAACATAAGCAAAAATTTTAGTCACTTGGAGGACTATTTGGTGCAACATGTCGCACCTAATATGTGCTTAGGTGCGACATGTCGCACCTAATACCTATCCGCACCAGAAATGTGAATTTGTAGTAGTGCATGTGTATTTTGGTCAAACTTAACTGACTTTATTTAACGGTGTACCTGAAAGCCAACATTAGATATTTTTGCCGCTAAAACAAGAATACATATTTAAGTGTATGTTTTCGAAAACATTAGGTATTCATGTCGTCATTAACTCTTTGAAGTTTGAATTAAAATGGCATATTCTTCTCTCTTCTTCTCCTAAAAAATTACTAGAGCTTAAAAATTTGAGTGCCACTGTGACGACCCGACTTTTCGGACCGTTTTACTTATCTACTTTTTAAGCCTTTAGAAAATTTGAGGAAATTTTTTTTTAAAACATAACTTAAAATATAAAGTTTGAAAACTCATGACCTAAAAATAAATTTTCATTTAAAAACTTGATGAACGAAAACAACCAAAAATCAAAGTTACATAATCAAAATATAAAACCAAAAATACCATTGTAAATAAATACCATAAATAAAATCGTAACCTTTAACGGAAATGAAAAACATAACTTAAGCCATGAAAAATAAAACATTGGGTTTGGATTATTGAAAAACTGAAAGCAAAGCGCAAGTCTTTTATTTTCGAAAGCGGCAACCATAACCCAACCCTCTCGCCATCGTCACCGCTGATCCACCCTTCTCAGTTGCTCATAGGTTGTTTACCTACAACATGGACGAATATACATAGGTGAGCTAACGCTCATCGAGAACAACTATACTCACAAAACAAGAGCAATAAATATGCATAACCAGTTATTAGTATTTCACTTGCTAAATGGTGACACATGATATCAAATAGTAAAGTCTGACATATTTTAATGGGTAATCTAGCAACGTAGCCAATTTCAAACATGGTTTTAAGGATGTAGCCAACGTTTGGTAAATTTTGTAATCTAGCCATTTACAGAAATAAACGGTTAGAAAATATCGAAAATACCCTTATGTAACATAAATCATAGAAACCAAATACTAACAACCGTTTCAGCCGGCCGAAGTTTATCGTGTGTAAAATAAACGGAAATTAACTGAAATTAACAAAGCAGCGGAGATTAACAAAAAATTAGAAAGAAATAAACGCTCAATAACCAACTTTGCCAAATATAGAATTTTTTTTAAAATTCTAAATATATACACGTGTATTAACTTTGAAAATTCGTATTGAAAATTTGATCGGCTTGTGAATAACACCTTATTAAATGTGTATTAAAGGAAATGAAAGAAATATCAATTGATAACACCATCGACCTCTACCTGCACATATGTAAATTTACCATAATTAACAGAAATTAACAAAGCAGTGGAGATTAACAAAAAGGAAAGAAATATCAATTGATAACACCATCGACCTCTACCTGCACATATGTAAATTTACCATAATTAACAGAAATTAACAAAGCAGCGGGGATTAACAAAAAATTAGAAAGAAATAAGAAAACGCTCAATAACAAACTTTGCCAAATATAGAATTTTTTAAAAAAATTCTAAATATATACATGTGTATTAACTTCGAAAATTTTGGTTGATCAAACGTGGGCTACAAGTTTTGTAAGCAAATTCTAGTAGAGGATATTATAGTAATTAACATCTTACATAATTATGACACGTCATCATTTTTTGCTAGAGTGAAAATTTGGACGAAACGTTGGCTAGATTACAATTTCAACGTTTCAGGTGGCTTAGTTTGACTAATTTTTCTATTTTAATTCGGGGTCCCCTAGAGTAGTCGTACCAATTTCAGTGTACACTTTGGTAACGAACTATAGGGCTGCAACCTCTCATAGAACGTCTCATCTGTCTGATAAACTTGTGATGAAATTCTCTAGGTGAGCCCTTGATTCGGCTTGAGAAGATCCTCTAGTTACCTCCTTGGATCGAGGCGGTACGACCCTCTTATTTACTTGATAATCTTATTACTTGATTACGTCAAATGCAAGAATAACATAAGTTATTGACATACTTGATAACATACTTAGAATAAGAACATATTGTAGATAACATGCCTAAAACATGTTAAGAACATATCACACATATCATAACATATCATAAACACATGAAGCATAACATATCATCATATCACGCATATCAAAACAATCAACATATAAAGTCACATAACACAACTAAAACATATCATATAGTCACTAATTTTTATTTTCGAACAAATCCGTGTTGTAGTGAGATTATTCTCACCTGGATATCGGAAGTTACGATCTTAGACCGTCGAATGAATTGGACGCTCGAAAAGACTTGGAACCTAATCGGGATAAAAGACTACCGGGATCAGCTGAGAAAAGGATTCAAGACATACTTTTGGTTCTTGAAATTTTCAGGAACGACTTTCAAAGTGAAATTACCAAAATACCATTGACTATTAGGGTTTCGGTGAAAAACTAAAACTCTGAGAAAACTTCTGTAAAAATTTCAGTACGTATAAAACATAATTTTGATCACTTTTTGTAAAGACACCATGGCCAAAAACATCTTTAACTATTTCTTAAAAATAAAAAAAGTATAACATGTTACTATAAAAACTTGTGAAAGGCTTGTCTGCAGATCGATCGTAAAATAATCAGAAAATATTATGTATATCATGAAAATATTTTTCGATTACTTTTTCAAAAAGAAGACATGTAAAACTAGTGTTTCCAAAAAGAATCAACGTAAAAAAAAAAATTTTGAATCCACAGTAAACGTTTTAAATTCTGAAAATCGGAAATAGGTTAGACCAGCGAATCAGGTCTGCGCACTGATTTGAAAATAATTGGAAAATATTTTGTATTTCATAAAAATATTTTTTGATTAAATATTTAGATAGAAGACATTTAAACCTAACTTTTCCAAAAAGAATCCATGCAAAACCGTAATTTTTGAATCCAAAGTAAACGTTTAAAGTCTGAAAATTGGAAATAGGTCAGACCAGCAAATCAGGTCTGTGCACTGATTTGAAAATAATCGGAAAATATTTTGTATTTCATAAAAATATTTTTCGATTAAATATTTTTATAGAAGACTTTTAAACCTAACTTTTTCAAAAAGAATCAACGCAAAACCATAATTTTTGAAACCAGGGCAAGCGTTTTAAGAAACCGTTTTCAAGAAATCTGAACCGGATAGAAAAAAAAACATACCTATTTAGAGCTACGAATTTCCGAACAAAGAGAGGAATGAGGGAGGTAGAGCAGAGAAGAAGCGTGAAAAGAAAAAAATGAGATGTTTATATAGGGCTTAATTAAACTCTAAAAACCCAAATCCTAAAAGTCCAAACCCTAATCCTACTTAGGATCTTAATATATTAATTATTATTATTATTATAGACATACACGCTGATATATACATATATATAAGTAACTTATATATATATATATATATAAAAAAACGTAAAATGCTTATATATATTATGCTATATAAAATAAAGTAATATGTATATATATACTATTTATATAATATACGTTAACTTTAATTTTCTATAATATATATAAAGCATGTATATATACACACATAACTTATATATATATATATTATATAACTTATATATATTATATCCATATTTTGTAATCTAAAGAGTATATTAAATTCAAAAAAAATACCCTAAAGCATACATATCACATAAATAAATCATTCACTACTATTTTACTAAATAAAAAAAAATACTAACGTCACTCGAACACAAAATTTTAGCTTTTTAATAAAGCTTAAAATTTGAGATTTCACAGCCACTAATCCGATGATCTTAATCATTTGAGGGCTTTCATCCTGGGGGAAGTGTTTATTCTTCTCCGTGTCTTTGTCAATTTCCGTCAAGTTTGTCGTCATTCCATCGCTATGACCCCGTCTCTGTCATGCACACCAACATCGATCGAGCGTCTCCAATTAATTGAGGGTGTTTTTATTTATTCAATTTGATCTAGTTTTATATTTCAATAATCTAGACATGAATCTAACTTTTGTACCACCGGATCTTTGATCAGAGTAATTTTATTTCCATTCTTTAGATCTGAATCTTTGATATGATATGAGTTATTTTCTTTGGGCTTTGATATTAGTTGGGGAAGATCCTATAGAACACAATCGACAACAAGTGGTGGTTTGTGACTTGAAAAGACCGGCAACCCAATATTTTTGTTGTAGTATTGATTATGTTTGTGATTCACTTTTCATCTTCTTTTAGAAATAAGTTTTGAATTTTTCGTTGAGCTTAATTTGTATAATCTAAGCCTTTTCGCCTTTTATCAATAAGTAGCCCTTTATAAAAAAAAATGGCAGATTCTTTTAAAATAATTAGTCTTTATATTTTAAAACTAGTTATTATTTTATTTGAATATAATAAAAGAGAAAAATTGACAATTCATCAATATTTTAACCGAGGTCGCTAAGTACAAATATATTGTTATTAGTCATACTCAAGAATAATATTGTAAATTAACTAAATGCTAAGACATATTTTATTCATCCTTCTTTCTCTAAGAAAATCATATATTACAGTTTGATTATCTCTTAGTTGCCGCGCGTTTCTTGGACGTTAGAGTCACCGATCAGCGGTGCTCTTCGACCTAAGGGCAGGTTCTTCGGGGGATTTGTTTTTCTGCAAGTGTTTGTGTGAGATCTCTTCGATAAATGTAGAAGATTTTGTTGATAGTTTGTGTTGATAGTTTGAATTCTCGTATTATCTTCGAGCTTTTGAATTTTTCTTTGAGTTTATTGATTATTTAAGCATATTTCTTTTACTTTGATCAATATATTCTCTTTCAATGGGGCTTTTGTTTTAAAAAAACAAAAAACTTAAAAGACTGATATTTTGTTTCATTGCCGATAATTTTCTAGTGAAAATAAGGGTACCCTAAAGCAAATATTAAGTAAAATCAAGGAATTATATTATATTCACCAGTATGCTTTGCTAAAATTATGGATTCTTTATTATCCGACTATATCGTAGACCCAGCCAAGAAATTTAGCTCATGATAAAGTAACTGAAAATTAAAAGAAATGAATAGGTTCATGGTTGAAATCAGACAAGAAAAATATGACTGTCTTGCAAAATCATTTCGATCATGTCTCCGACGCCATTACGATCACGTTATTCTCGTTGTGTTTTCGTTCAAACGACACATTCAAAAGTTCAAAATAAGTTGATAGTCGGTAAGATATAAGTAAAGGCAAACATGTATACCAAATTTAAAAGAGTAACAAATCAAATCGTTAAAGTGTAGCATCCAAAAAACCGGGCCGATAAATTGTATGCTTTATAAGAATATATTGTTTCTGTTTGCACAAATTCGTTATTGCCTTTGATAAAATTAAATTTTATTAAGGTAACTTTCTGCACTATTTTTGGGTTACTATTATTTGTATCATGTATCGAGTCATTTTGTTTAGATTAAAATTACCTTTTAGTATTATTTTCCCGTTTAGTTCGCATCAACACATTAAATTTGCTAATAAAGGCTCGTCATATTTACTCATATTACCAATTTAACCGGTCTTATCTTTTCCCACGTATCATTCCTTTCCTTTACATTAATAAACCTTGATTTTATCACGTTATCTCGAATCATGTTGTAATTAATACCCACTCTTTCGTTCACATATATATATATATATATATATATATATAATATATATATTTATATATATGAACTTGCTGGCTAACTTCTGTACAATTACAAGATTTCGCTTGTATTCCATCAATTTCCACGGTATATAATACTACATATTTTTCTTCGATACGTTCTGTGTTTTTTGTATACTTCTCTTTCGTATGCATATATATCCCTTTTTTTTTTAGATATTGAACCAGTGAAGTCTGTTTTCAGGGTTTGAACTTTATAACGTTAAATCATGCCACTCGGAGGAAGAAATAATATTCTTCTACTAGCATTGTGTATTCTTCACTCAGGTGCGTACGTGTCATCGTCTTCTTCGTTTGAATATGCATATACTTTGGAGTTTGGATGCCTAATATTTTCTATACAGTAATCAATTATACTGAAATAATTCGTTGTACACAATTCAAAATTAGGTCTTTTGACGAATTAAATATTTTTCGGAAAATCTGACCTTCTTAACTATTTTATTTTCTTATTCATTACTGTTTTCTGTTTATATAAACCAGTCTTTATATTCAAGACTTCGTGAAAGTCAACATTAAATATGCAATGTCTGAGACAAAGAGGCTTTTGTGCTAGTTTAAAACAAAAATTTGAACAAATGCGTATACTTAATATCATATGGAGATCTTGTGCTCTATCTAGAAACAAAATTATCAAATAGAAATTTTAGAACATTATTTTTGTTTCGTCAAATGGACAATTTATTTTTGAAATTAAATAATAAAATTCATATCTCCAAATAAATTACTTCATTTTGTGTTTGAATTGCAACTATGAATCATGCATTCACTGGTCGAATCTGTGATTTTGATGACTATCAACTATCAATTTTTATCCATTTACCTCTTTCTGTGTTCTTCGCGATTTAGAGATTATTATTTATTTTTTAGTTTTTAAATAAATTACATATATGACGCGAATGAATAAAGATAATTGATGTTTACATATATCAATAAATTAAACTTCAATAAAAAGAAGATTCGTGGCACTGTTGTCTATTTCAAAGTATAATTTCATCATTTTAGTTAAACAGACGGTATGAGCTCGATATTTTTTAAAACCAAAGATTAAACTTGATGTTTCACTAACACATAAAGCATATATGTGTCATTTTCTCAAACAAAATTAACAAATAGAAATTTTAGAACATTATTTTTGTTTCGTCAAATGTACAATTTGCTTTTCTAAATGCGTTCGCTGATGTGGCTTGATATTAGATAATAATTGAAAAAAAAAAAACCAAAAACATAGTATCATTATCTTTCTACCTTACATATGTAATTTTGTTATAATATAGTCAGTAGTCAATGACTTCTATTTTTAATTTCAAATCTTAGCAAAATATTTGATATTTGTAGCACAGCATATAACAATATATCAAACACTCCACCCTCTTAATTTATTTATTTATTTTATTATATACTTTGCCCCTCAAGTTTTCATTATCTTTCTACCTTGTTACATACGTAATTTTGTTATAATATAGTCAGTAGTCAATGACTTCTATTTTTAATTTCAAATCTTACCAAAATATTTGATATTTGTAGCACAGCATATAACAAGATATCAAACACTCTACCCTCTTAATATTTTATTTTATTTTTTTTAATCTTTTTTTTATATACTTTTCCCCTCAAGTATCATTATCTTTCTACCTTACATACGTAATTTTGTTATAATATAGTCAGTAGTCAATGACTTCTATTTTTAATTTCAAATCTTAGCAAAATATTTGATATTTGTAGCACAGCATATAACAAGATATCAAACACTCTACCCTCTTAATATTTTATTTTATTTTATTTTATCCTTTTTTTATATACTTTGCCCCTCAAGTATCATTATCTTTCTACCTTACATACGTAATTTTGTTATAATATAGTCAGTAGTCAATGACTTCTATTTTTAATTTCAAATCTTAGCAAAATATTTGATATTTGTAGCACAGCATATAACAAGATATCAAACACTCTACCCTTTTTCTTTAAAAAAAAAAAAAAAAAAACTTTGCCCCTCAAGTAAAGTGATTTTCTATCTCAAAATAAATTGACGATGAAATGCTCAATCTACAATCTTTATGTGGGATTCCTGATCAGTACTCAGAAAAGAATGATTCTCTTTTACCGAATGACTTAACATTGTCGTGGGCCGACTCTCCCAATAATTGGACCATATATTTGTTTTGTTCCGATCAGTATTATAAGATTTTATCTCAAAACTAATTAACATTAGCTCATGATGCCTTTGTTGATCCCAGTCATTTACATGCAAATTAAAGTACGCTAACAAACTATAATAATATGATGACCTTGCAGGCGTTGGGGTCATTTCTCTATCCTATGATTACAATGCTATCACCGAGGCAAGTTTTTTTTTATTTTTTTTATTTATTTTTATTTTTTTTTTTTTTTGCATCGCGCTAGAGATATTCGTCGCACAGACGTTTTTCCGCACAAGCCACATTATAATTTTTTGTTCTCTTGTAATTTCTTCTTAGCAAGGCATAATATATTTGATAGTCATGTTTACTTAGAATGCCATATTTTGTGAATTTGTACTCTTTTTTTTAATCCAGTGTTTGAATAAGCCTCACGAGGCTCAATATGGAGGAGGAACAATAACAAACCCTGAGTTGGAAAATGGCTTGAACGGATGGTCCAGATTCGGTAACGCCGAGATTGAACTCAGAGAATCTCAGGGAAATAAGTTCATTGTGGCTCACTCTAGAAACCAGACACGTGATAGCGTGTCTCAGAAGCTTCACTTGCAAAAGGACCACATTTACACATTCTCTGGTGAACATTAGTAAATCTAGTGGAATAGTATATACCTATTACATTATTTCTCTTAGGAGGCTGATATTTCGACATTTTTCGTATACAGCTTGGATAAGAGTGAGCTCAGGAGACAAAGTCCCCGTAACGGCTAGTTTCAAGACAGCGAGTGGAATTAAGCACGCTGGTTCAATACTCGCTGAATCACATTGTTGGTCTTTTCTCAAAGGCGGTCTCAACGTTGATAACTCCGGACCAGCCAATCTCTTTTTTCAGGTATATCTATAGTAAGATCAAATGCAAAATGTTTAGCTTTGCAGTTTCAATGGTGAGAAATATATATTAACAAAAAAAATGTGAATATGTATATTGGTAGAGCAAGGACACATCAGTTGAGATATGGGTTGATAGCGTCTCATTGCAACCCTTCACCCAAAATCAATGGAAAGCTCATCAAGATCATAGCATTCAAAAGGTAACTCATAACACATTTTCATGATTTCATATGGGTAAAGTCTATTGATATTTTCTTTAGACGAGAGCTTTTAAGATTTACTCACTTTTGAAACACATAATTAATTAACTTTGGGAAATTACGGAAATAGTTATTAAAGGACAACATTTTTGAAATAGTGATTCAATATTATATATTAAGCATCGAGAAAAATGATTATTTATAACTCGAAAAATATATAAATATTTTAGACACACTATTCTTGTTATTATTTAAAAAAAAAAAAAAAAACGCAATCACATACAATTTCCAAAAAAAAAAAAATTTATCAATCAAGTTATAATTGAGTATCTAGTTGTGAAAGTATCATGGGGTTCCATATCTCAAAACCAATTGGTAATGAGAGGAGTAACTCATGACCTTTATAAGCTCTTGTTAGTTTCCATTCACTTTCAATGTGGGATTCCTAACACGCCCCCTCAAGATGGCGGCTCTTTGCGTTCGCTCATCTTGGGCCGAATCCCAGCGATTGGACCGGTTACTCGTTTGGGCTTAGTGAGCTCTGATACCATGTGAAAGTATCATGGGGTTTCATCTCAAAACCAATTGGTAATGAGAGAAGTAACTCATGACCTTTATAAGCTCTTGTTAGTTTCCATTCACTTTCAATGTCGGATTCCTAACACTAGTACCATAAAGTTATTTCATCTTCATAATTAAATTGGATAAATTGCTTCATTAATTACGATTAGGTGCGCAAGAGCAAGATCAAGATCAAAGTAGTGGACTCGCAAGGCCAGGCCGTACCGAACGCAACGCTCTCATTCCAAGCAAACAAGCCCGCATTCCCATTCGGGTCCGTCATAAACAACGAAATCCTCTACAACGCGGCATACCGAGACTGGTTCACGTCCCGCGGCTTCACAGTCACGACATTCGAGAACGAGATGAAGTGGTACACCAACGAGCGCAGCCCCGGAAAAGAGGACTACTCCGCCGCTGACGCAATGCTCCGCCTCGCCCAAGAGCACGACATCTCGGTCCGCGGCCACAATGTGTTTTGGGAGGACCCGAAGTACATGCTCTATTGGGTCAACGCCATGTCGGACCACGGTCAACTCTACAAGGCCGTCGCGAGGAGGCAAAACTCGATCATGTCAAGGTACAAGCACTGGCGTAGCTAGCTAAGTCTGATGTTTTTTTTTTTAATTTTTATTCATACCTTAAACCCTAAACCCTAAATCCCCTTACTGTAATTTCTGACTCCATCACTAGATACAAGGGCCGGGTTGTGGGGTGGGATGTGGTCAACGAGAACATGCACTTCCATTTCTTTGAGGACCGGCTCGGGAAGTACGTCTCGGGGCTTTTCTATAATCGGGCTTTCGCGGCCGACCCTGGGACGACCATGTTTCTGAACGAGTACAACACGATAGAGGAACCCGGGGATGCAGGTGCGTCGCCGAGCAGATATGTGGCAAAAGTCAATGAGATCCGGGGATTCACCGGGAACCAAAACGGACGGTTGGGGATCGGTCTTGAGGCTCATTTCAATGGCGCTACTCCGAATTTGGCTTACGTTAGATCCAGCATTGACTTTCTTGCCTCGACAGGATTGCCAATTTGGATCACGGAATTGGACGTTAAGGAAGGTCCTAATCAGGTATGGCATTTTTTTTTTCTTGAGGAGATTATATACTAACAAGTAGCTAATATAATTGGAGGTGGCTCAAGAACTGGCGGGGCAAAAAAATTGTAGCCATTAGAAATAAAAACTGAAAAAAAAAATTATTTAGTTAAAATTCCATTATCGGCTACTAATTTTTTTAAATTTGTACTTTTTTTATTAGTTAAAATTATGATAATTAGTTTGTATGAAAATATTTAAAATACTAATACTAATATATATTGTAAAAGAATGTGGATTTAACATCTACTTTTCGAACTCACGTGTTTCTCGTCAAATTAAAGTTCTTTAACTTTGTAAAAAAAAATGAACGTCCTTTACGAAAATCTAGGTTACATCGTACGTAATCTTTTTCCAATTAAAATGTTGGCAGGCAAATTACTTGGAACAACTTCTGAGAGAGCTACATTCACATCCGAAGATCCAAGGAATAGTTCTTTGGCCATCACTGGCCTCTCATGGATGCTCTCAAATGTGCTTGACTGACATGAACTTCAAAAACTTGCCAGCTGGCGATGTCGTTGACAAGTTATTGTACGAATGGGGTTTCAAAAAAGTCGTCGTCCAAGGCACAACTGATTCTGCCGGATTTTTTGAGACCTCGCTTTTCCATGGAGATTATGAAGTCCAAATCGATCACCCAAAAGTGAATGCATACAATTCATTTTCTCAGAAGTTGAGCGTGCAATCAAAACCCGCTAGTCCAGAGACTCCAACGTTGCTAGTCCAATTACCTTATGCTAATTAATCAACAATTGGCTTTGATTATCTCCTAGTTTAATATTTTATTTCAACAAATTTGAAGTAAAGACAATTTTGTCGTTATTCGTTCATTCTGATTTTATAATAAGGTAACTTTTTTATAATTTTTCTAATAATTGGAGAGCTATGTGCTTGTTATGGGAATTTCACAAGATGAAAACGATACCCCAAGAAAAAAAAGACGGACAAATGACAAATATAGACGAGAACTTCTTCTCCCGATGGAAATTGAGCTCTCACCAAGGGCGCCATCTGACGAGAACTCCTCCAAACGGAAAACCAAGTTCTCACCAAGGCCATCTAACGAGAGCTCTTTTTCCTGGCGAAAGACTGAGTTCTCACTAAAGCCGTCTGATTGGAACTAAGTTCTCACCATGGACATCTGATGGGAACTTCTTCTTTTGGCGAGAACTTTCTTCTCGCCAAAGCCATATGATGGGAACTCCTACTTCTAATGGAAACTGAGTTCTCACCAAGGCAATCTGATGAAAACTCAAATTATCGGCGGTAATTGAGTTCTAACCAAAATCATCATACGAAAACTGAGTTCAAACTAAGGCCGTCTGACGGGAACCCATTCTCCGGATCATAACTCTCTTCTCGCCAAGACCATATGACAAACAAAGTTATCACCAAGGACACCATCTAACGAGAACTTCTTTTGACTGGGACTGAGTTCTCATCAAAGCCATTAGACAAAAAATTGAGTTCTTATTAAGGTCATCTGGCAGGAAATCCTTCTCCCGACGAGAACTCTCTTCTCACTAAGGCCATTAGACGAGAACTCCTTCTCTTGACAAGATATCTTTTCATTCCAAGATCTTTTAGACGATAACTTTCTTCTCGCCAAGGCCATCAGACGAGAACTCTTTTGGACGAGAACGTCATTCTCACCAGACGGGAACTTCCTTCTCACTAGACGAGAACTTCTCCTTGTGATGAGAACTCTACCAATTACTCCAAATCTCTATAATTATACCACTTAAAACACCACTTTGGTAAAGTCATTTTTCATAAGGCAAACTAATGCTAAAATACTCTCTTATTTTTCACTCTCTCCCTTCATCTAAAATTCAGGAGAAGAACTTAAACTCACCACCTCCATCTAGTTTCCCACACTAATGTTGAGCATCGGAGCAGACATCGGAGGCAAACCTTCAGCGCGCTCTTAGTTCAATTTCTTGTTTCCTTTAGGTGACGATGACCAAAAAACCAAATTTCCAACGAAGAGAAGATCAATACTACCACCAGCATCCTCATATCTTTCCCAAGGCTTGTAGATATTTTGGAATTTCGAGTTATACCCCAAATTGTCATAATTTTCTTGGTTTCAGCGAAAACGACCTACCATCCTCTCCACACTTTCAAGGTTCTTCAAGGTTTGCTGACAAATCGCGTTCACCCCAATCAATCACGACGTCCTGAGACCAAAATTCTCAAAGATGGCTTTCCGGTCCGGACGTCCATATGGATCAGGATGCCTTGATATGATGCCTCTTGAGGATATCAGTTACATCAGGGCATCCTGCTTCATAGGGACGACCAGACTCTGGAAAGTCATTCTCGGGAGTTTTAGTCTCGGAGTGTCTGGTATTGGGTGCTCGATTTGGTGCATAAATTTGATATACCCGTTATTGGAAGAATTTTCCGCAAGAGTTTTTGTGGCATAAACTTATAAAAGTGAAATTTTGTCACTTGAATCGCAATTTGAGATCATGTTGGATTCCACATTTGATGCAACTAAAGAAAGACATTCCCAAAAGTTGGTTGATATATGATCATGCCATATATTCATTCTAGCAAATGACGGTATAATAATATATGACCATAGTGTCACGCGCATATATGCATAAATTAGTTAGGTTTAATTCACAGTCGAACCACTGTGACTAGTTATAAGTGCCATATGGTTGGAAGTAATTATAAGCACTATGTATATTTAAAATATGCTTACATCTGGTGAGTGTACATGTGGTGGACTTATATATATGTTTATGTATTACTCTAATTACGGTTCTCACGTCTGGCCTTATTAATAATAAGCACGGTTGCATATATTGTTAAATTGAAGAAAGCTAATAACGCCACTCGAGATATTGGAGAAGGGATAAGGTGCATTGTGGAGGTTATTATATCATATAATGCGTACATGGTTTCGTGACCATACAAACACACACTTAAGTATGTATTTTTGTATATATGCGTATATGTTGGGTCTGTAATTTAGTTCTGTACTCTGAGAGAGAGAGAGAGAGAGAGGGGATTTGTACAAGGATAAGGAGAAATCAAGCAACTGACAACGCGTAAGTATAACACGCCACTGAATGTGTTACATGCAATATATGTGCGTTTTGTGTTGTGTTCTGTCGTGTTGTTACATGCAATATACGATATTTCCTATTTTATTATAAATGATTATTACATTTTCTCATACACATATATCCCTGTACAGAAAATGATGAAACTGATGAAGAAATCTCTCGGAATTCGCACCTTTTGGCTTTCTTTCATTTTTCTCTACTCAGGTCTATCTTTCAGTCTCTATTGTCTCCACATGTATTTGTGTATATTTTTAAACTTACGATACCCACGATCGTACATGTGTGCTTCCTTGCGCATGTAGAATTTGTACACAAAATAGTTCTTTTTTTTTAACCAATACTTAATGTTGTGTGAATCATGCAGAGCATGAAACTCGTGCTATTTCCTACAACAACTACGCCACAACTAAGGCAAGCAAACTAAATTACCATCTTCTTTGAAAACGCAGCTTGATTTTTCTGTCGTATTGATGTAAAACTTACAAATTTGTACAACGAGCCATTAATAATCATAATTAATTACATTTACATGGCTAGTGCTTGAGAGATCCTCAAGGAGCTATCTATGGAGGAGGAATAATAGTAAATTCGGAATTCGAAGACGGCATAAAAGGATGGGGATTGTTTGGCCGAGGAAAAGTGGAAGAGAGGCTATCAAAGCATAAAGACAACCGAAACAAATACATTGCCGCGCTCGGTAGAACCACCGCCTCCGACAGTTTCTCCCAAAAGGTTCAAGTCGAACGAGGAAAAATCTACGCCTTTTCTGGTCTCTCTTCTCTCCCTACTTTGAATCAAATCTCTAAGAAGTTTATTTCGTACACACACTAATTTCTCAAGTGTGACTAATTACTAAAGAGAAATGTCGGGAAAAAAAAAATCACGTTGGATTATAATTTTTAGCAAAATAATAACAAGTTTCACATTAATTATATAGTGAACTAATATATATGACTCAAGCGTATTGGTTTCACATTCAAGTTTTGAATTGGATAAGCATTTTAGCATATGTTTGACTAATTCTTTTAACAATTGTGGAATATTTACTATTTTGTACAACTTCTAAGTTTCAAATAAATTACTAGATTTCTATAACGTCCATACAAAATGTTTAAAATTTATTCAGCATGGGTTCAAGTGAGCGAGGGAAGCGATAGTGTTGCGGTCGTGTTTAAGCCAAATAAAGGCGATGTCACGCACGGTGGCTGGGTCATGGCTCGGAGTGGGTGCTGGAGTTTGCTCAAGGGTGGCATATTTGCGAATTTCTCGAGCACCATCGAGATCTATTTCGAGGTAATCAATTTCCGTTGACTATATACATATATGTAGATATCTTGTGAGAATGAGCTCATCATTTTATTACAGGACTTTTATACTCTCTTTTCACTAATTTATGGTGTAGAGCAAGAACACCTCGCTAGAGATTTGGGTTGACAGTGTCTCACTTCAACCATTCACCAAGCAGCAGTGGAGATCCCACCAGGATGAAAGCATTAGCAAGGTATGTAAAAATATATATATATATATATATATATATATATATATATATATATTTATATATATACCTAATTTTTATTAGATGAATCCCACTTTTCAAGAAATAGTATGCAAAATAAAACAAAGCACATGAAGACTAGATAAAATGTTAAATTTTCCTAGTATAGTCATTAATTAGTATAAAATTTGAAATCATTTATTGGAGATGATATGTGATTTCAAATTTTAAATTAAAAAGGTGAAAATTTCAGGGAAATCTATTTAAATACACTTAAATGTGCTTTGTAATATTTTTTTTTGTATAAATATTTGATGAAAACCTAGTATAAAAGAGTATATCATATAATTGATAATAAATATATTTAGTAAATAGTAGTAAATATTTCTTTCGTAAATAGTGGTAGATTTTTGTGAAGCTTCTAGAGTTAAAAAGAAGATATATAGCTTTAGGAGTTTATACTTAATTTTTTTGTCAACTCTCAACAAGTATAAACAGGACTTTGATTCTTTGAGCTGTGCATCCAAATGACCAAGTGATGGATAAACATAGTATGTCTAGAAAGTGTCTGTGTTATTAATGTGTCCTTAGTAGTTAACCTCTACATTGTGTGAGCAAGTGTTTGCATATTGGGGTGTATATCTCCTATTGTAATTATTTTGAGATTAAACTAATTACGCATGTTGTTTTATAAAACAATTACAAACGTGTGTTCAACAATTTCACGAACCCTAGATTCATCTTAACATATCATAGGCGCGCAAAAGAACGGTGAGACTACAAATAACTCGGGCAGACAAAACCCCGTTGGTCGAGGCACAAGTGAGGATAAAGAATACGAGACCCGACTTCCCGTTCGGGTGTGGCATGAACCACTATATCCTAACCCTTCCCGAGTACCAAACCTGGTTCGCGTCGAGGTTCAAGGTCACAACTTTCACGAACGAAATGAAGTGGTACAGCACCGAGAAGAGCCGCGGAGAAGAGAACTACACCGTGGCCGACGCCATGGTGGATTTCGCTCGAAAGAACGGGATCTCGATCCGAGGCCACAACGTGTTCTGGGACGACCCAAAGTACCAGCCTCACTGGGTCGATAATTCCCTCACCCCCGAGGACCTGAGGGCCGTGTCGGAGAAGAGAATCAACTCGGTCGTTTCTCGCTACCGAGGGAAGCTCATTTCTTGGGACGTCGTGAACGAGAATCTCCACTTCCGATTCTTCGAGGAAAAGCTTGGCCCAAACGCATCAGCTGAGTTCTACTATAAGGCTCGGCAGATCGATCCAAAGGCGACCGTGTTTCTAAACGAGTACAACACGATCGAGTATCCCAACGACGAGGTGTCAAGCCCGGCTAATTACCTGAAGAAGCTTGAGGAGATTATGTCATTTTCTGGTAGAAGGAATGATCTTTGTGTAGGGATAGGAGTGCAAGGTCATTTTGGATCAGGTCAACCCAACCTTGCCTACATGAGGTCTGCTTTAGACGTTTTAGGCTCAATTGGACTCCCCATGTGGCTCACTGAAGTGGATGTGCAATACAGTCCCCACCAGGTATATTACACTACTAATTTCTTGAGTAATATAAGAATAAAATAACAGAAAAGAAAATTAAGAAAATAGTCCATTTAAACGTTTGATATTGCTAAATAACCAACGTTTGATAAATTTTAAGTAAATAGTCTTTAATAGTGATGTGACCTAATATATGGAAGGGGTTATCTACCTAAGATTTACGTCTGTAAATATATGAAAGTGACTATTTATCTAAAATTTACCAAACGTTGGCTATTTAGCAATGTCCACCGTTTAAATTGTCTATTTTTCTAATGGACCCATAAAATAAATATAATCAAATTTTGCAAAATGCCACTTTGATTAGATCCCATTATAAAAAAAATAGTAAAAGCAACCCTCCAAATTTCAAACTTAAAAACTTACTTATTTCAAAATATAAACCCAACTTTTTAATGATAATTAAACGCTAACTATTTAATCCTAAAATGAAGTTATATATTCTATACAAAATAAATTATACACATTATTCGCACATTATAGATGTAAGTCATACATAAAATAAAATAGGAAGGGCAAGTATTTTTCTAATTTTATAGTAACAGATAATTTTCAAAATAAAAAAGTTTAAGTTGAGTGGGTCTTATTAGCGTATTTATTTTGGACACTAAATTATATTAAATAAAAGGCACTGTAACAAAATAGTCAAAACGAAACTATGAAATTTGTTTTTAGCTTACGTTTCACAATTTTTAGAGAAATAACAAACAGATTTATGTGTCAATAATTAAGGTCTGATTTGCCTTTATTTATTAATAAATTCATCATTTTCTCTCTCATACTTTTTTCATACGTTTTTTTTACATAAAAACTTCAAAAAAACCATATATTTCTCATATGAACTCGAAATTGAGTGATTCCAAATCCTACGGATTCGTGACGCCGAGATCTTCAAAAATAGATCCATTGTGTTTGATGAAAAATCATGGTTAATACAATAGGCGTAGAAAAATCACGTTACTACCTTAAATATGAAAATAACTGAAATTTTTTGAAATTATCAAAAAAATAAATGGAAACGTAAATATGATACATTAAACATAATTTTTCATCAAACACAATGGGTCTATTTTTGAAGATCTCGACGCCACGAATTTGTAGGATCTGAAATCACTCGATTTCGAGTTCGTATGAGAAAGATACGAATTTTTGAAGTTTTGAAGCAAAAAAAATAATTTGAAAAAAATAAGAGAGAGAAAGAGACGAATTTGTTAATAAATAATAAGGACAAATAAGATCTTAATAATTGTCATATAAGTCATTTGACTATATCCCTAAAAATTGTCAAACGTATGCTAGATACAAAATCACATGTTTAAAATGACATAATTAGTTACAAATCTCTTTAAATAGTATATATATATATATATATATATATATATATATATATATGGAGTTTGTGGAAACGTGATAATTAATATATAGTAATTTGCATTTGATTCCTAATGAATCATCTTTATGTTAACTAACACCGAGATATAATTTAAATCTTGCGATTAGAAAGATCCCTGGAACACCATAACAAATTTCTATTTTAGTACATTAATATGAAAAGAAAAAAAGAAAGCAGTGATTTGTACAAGTTAATTGATGATAACAATCTCTACTATTAGAAGTTTTGCGACATAACATATCATATTTTCGTGTCTATACACCTAATATTTAACTAAAAAATTTAGCGACATAAACTACATAAACATATGCGTTTACGTTTTAGCCAACGTTTTGTACAATTGTTCTGTAAATAGTTAAAAACTTTTGTAAATATTTCGTAAATAATCATATTTATTAAAAATTTACTTTGCATTTTTGGTTATTTTGATAGTGTAATAGATTTACGTGTTTATTTACAAAAAAATTAATGAAATGTTAACTTATTTCAAAAAATTTAACATTTTATATGGCTAAATAGTCACTGACTCTATTTAATTTGGTTAGGATAAATACCCAATATTACTTTTATATATATATATATATAATACAGTATTATACATACAGTTCCAAAGGTAATAATTACACATAATTAGTGTCCGTAAATACTCATAGTTATAAAACCTAATTATAGCATGGTAACACATGAGTTTTTTTTTTCAATTTATGTCTTTCTGCGAGACTTTTGGCTCAGGCAAAACTGAATTTAGGGTTACAAAAATGTAAGGAAAAATTATTATTATCTTATTACAGGCTGAGTACTTGGAGGAGATTCTGAGAGAGGCCTATTCACACCCTGCCGTACAAGGAATAATCATGTTTGCGGGCCCTAAAGCAGCGGGTTTCAATGCCACGTCTCTCACCGACGAAAACTTCACGAACACTCCGGCCGGGGATGTTGTGGACAAGCTGATCCGAGAGTGGCACGGCGGGACCGCAGAAGCCATATCAGACGGTCAAGGGTTCGTAGAGATGTCTTTGTTTCACGGTGATTATGATGTTACCGTTGAACACGCCAACTCTACGGCTACTATGAGCTTTAGGGTTACAAATGATCCTCAAGTGACTTTCCAAGTTCAAATTGACACCTGAAGAAGCGCATTATATAGTTGGTTTAGATGTACATGCCAAAATAAGAATCATAGTCAGCCCTTGGGATATTGAGCACGAACAAGGATTAGGTTTTACATGAACAAAAACATTATTAACTAATATTACGACTATTTTCATTGTAACAACGACTTTGTTGATGTAATAAAAAGTTTGGTTCTAAAACCCGCCAATATCTATTACCACGATGAACAGTAATTGTAATAAGAGTTTTACAAACCGACATTTTGTTGCAACAAAACTATAACTCTAATTTAGGTGGCATTGCTATATCAACCGAGTATGTTCGGCATATAGTTGTGATCACCGAGATAAAAGTTGTATTTATTTCTTGACATCAAACATTTTTAATATAAGAAGTCTCTATGTATGTACATGATATGTGAATCGCTAAGATGTTCATATGCCTTATTGCTTGAGAGAGATTAAGGTTTGTTGATTAAGACTTTCGTTATTATCAATGGAATAGAGTGTTCAATATGTTAGGTTGGAAAATGCAAGTAGATATAGGTTCAAGGAACACTATCCTCGCTTTCTTTATTATTGAAGTACATCCTGTTTAATTTTGCCTTTGGTTACTTTAATCTTTCTTCATAAACTAATAAGTGATCTTAAATATTTATTTGTGTGAACTATTCCAACATTCTTTTCGAATACCCTGTTTCCTCACTCTAAATACCAAACAACTAGAGCCGGTTGTCATTGTTTCTTTTTGGGAAGTTCCTTTAAAGCCTGTGGATTTCGTTCATGCTTTTCATAAGTAGTAGGCAGTGCCGTTACTTGCCGCCCCTTTCAATTATTTTATTCGTTGGAACTTGGAATACAAGCTTTCTTGATTTTTAAATGCATATGTATATGATATGCCTATATATATAATTTAATTGCAGGGAAAGTTTGTACAAGGAAATGAGGAAAAATTAAGAAACTGACACAAGGCGAATAAAACGCCAGCGAACGTGAATGTGTTGCATGCAATATATGTGTGTGTTTTGTCGTGTTTGTTGTTGTTGTGTTACTTGCGATATACGGATTTTCCTATTTTATAAATCACCATTACATTCCTCTTCCTCGTGAGCTTTGTTTTCCTTCTCTGGCAGTTTGGTTTGGCTCTTCTATTTTTTGGCAATCATTTCTGATCTATCCCTGCACTGAAACCGATGAAGGCGTCTCTCGGAACTTTCACCTTTTTTCTTTCTTTACTTTTCCTCTTCCCAGGTCTATCTCTGTCTCTATAAATATCTACATGTATAGACTTGGGCATTTACAATTTGCGCTAAAAAGTTGCGTGTGTGTTTTGACAAAAATTTTATGGTGTGTGAATAATGCAGAGCTTGAAGCTCGTGCTATTTCCTACAACAGATACGCAACCACTAAGGCAAGGATATTAATTTACTATCCTCTTGAAAAAACATAATTAAAATAAAACTAGCTCCCGTGGCCCTTGAACTCTCGTGGGGTGGTTTACACTTGGCTCTTAAACTTTTGTTGAAGTATAATTCAGCCCCTTGAAGTTTTAATTTTGGACCCTTTTTTTAGTCCCTCTAAAAACTTCTGTCAATATTTTCAATAAAAAATAAAATAAAATGAATTGCACATAATTTTGACCACATACTAACTTTTAATATGTACATTTTAGCCGTATTATCAATTATTTCATTTAATATATTTTTTTAAATTCTCTTTAAAAAATTAAATTATTTTTAGTAGCATTTTTATGAAATAATTAGTGATAATGTAAAAATACACATTAAAAATATTTATCATGATCAGATCCAAACATGCAATTTTTTTTTTTTTTATGAATAAAACAAAAACAAAATAATACAGAGTAGAGGGGCTAAAACTTCCCAAAAACCAACAGAGAGGGGAACCCAAATAAAATTAAAAAAGCTGCATGGCCAAAAATACAACTACGTACCCATAATTAAGTTCATGAACCACCGTTGCCAAAACACTTAATTTTAATTTTAGGCTTGTTTGGTGTGGTATTGATATAATTGCATGGCTAAGGCAGTGTTTGAGAGAGCCCAAAAGAGCTTTCTATGGAGGAGGAATAATAGTGAACCCTGAATTCAAGCACGGCATAAAAGGATGGAAAGTGATCGGCCGTGGAAAAGTCGAAGAGAGGCTATCGAAGAATAACGATAACCGAAACCAATTCGGTAGAATCACGGCCTCGGACAGCTTCTCCCAAAAGGTTCAAGTCAAACGAGGAAAAATCTACGCCTTCTCTGGTATCTCTGGCCATTTCTATACTTTCAATTGTGATTCTAAAAAAGTCTCGTGAGCCACACTAATTCCTTGAGTGAGACTGATTAATAAATGGAAGGATAAATTGTGGTCAGCTTGGGTTCAAGTGAGTGAGGGAAGTGATAGCGTCTCGGTCATATTTAGGCCGAAAAGAGGTGATCTCACGCGCGGTGGCACCATCTTCGCTCGGAGTGGGTGTTGGAGTTTGCTTAAAGGTGGCATATTTGCAAATTTCTCAACCTCCGTTGAGATCTCTTTCGAGGTAATCATTTTCCGCCTTGATTTTATATTGCTCTTTTTTACCAGAGTGTAATCGTTATTTTGTTACATGGTTTTTTTTTTCCTTTGGTTGTAGAGCAAAAACACTTCACTAGATATTTGGGTTGATAGTGTCTCACTTCAACCATTCACCAAGCAGCAATGGAGATCCTACCAAGATGAAAGCATTGGCAAGGTACATATATATATATATATATATATATATATATATATATATATATATATATATATATATATATATAACCTAATTTTTGTATTTATAATTAGATGAGCCCTACTTTTGAAAAAATTAATAGTATGCAAAATAAAACAAAAGCACGTTCGCTGGACCTTGTACGCGTGTCTCCGGTTCAACTCTTCCTCGACGTAACAATTAGGGCCATTGTGGTGATTTCCCGGTCGATATTATCGGGGTCTCATGGATTTCAGTCGGGTTTAGCCCGAACAACGCGGTTATCATAGAAGAAAAAACAAACAGAGCACGTTAGAGAGTATTAAAATGTGTTAAATTTTAATTTATCAATGTCATACTAAAATGTACTAAATTGGAGTAAATAGGGGTATAATCAATTTGAAGATTTTTTGTTTTACGCTACGATACGGCCAGTTCGAACATTCCGAATTTAACGATCCAGAATAATTTTATAGGTGCGCAAGAGCACGGTGAGAGTTCAAGTAACCCGAACAGACAAAACCCCGTTAGAAGGCGCTCAATTGACCGCGAAGCAGACGAGACCCGATTTCCCATTCGGATGTGGCATGAACCAACACATCCTAACCCTTCCCGGGTATCAAACCTGGTTCGCGTCGAGGTTCAAGGTCACGACTTTCACGAACGAAATGAAGTGGTACAGCACCGAAGGATATCGCGGCCGAGAGAACTACACCGTGGTTGACGCCATGGTCGAGTTCGCTCAGCGACACGGGATCTCGATCCGAGGCCACAGCGTTTTCTGGGCCGACGCCAAGTACCAGCCTCGCTGGGTCAACGGTTCCCTCGCCCCCGAGGACCTGAGGGCCGTCTCGGAGAAGAGAATCAACTCGGTCGTTTCTCGCTACCGAGGGAAGCTCATTTCTTGGGACGTCATGAACGAGAACCTCCACTTCCGATTCTTCGAGGAAAAGCTTGGACCGAACGCCTCGGCCGAGTTCTACTATAAGGCTCAGGAGATCGATCCGAAGGCGA
Organism: Urtica dioica subsp. dioica; assembly: GCF_054948205.1. Lineage (NCBI taxonomy): Eukaryota > Viridiplantae > Streptophyta > Magnoliopsida > Rosales > Urticaceae > Urtica > Urtica dioica. The sequence goes on along the minus strand of NC_142763.1, from coordinate 30,001,118 downwards.
CCGTGTTTCTTAACGAGTACAACACCATCGAGTATCCCAACGACGTGGCCTCGAGCCCGGCTAGTTATCAGAAGAGGCTTGCGGAGATTATGTCGTTTTCGGGTAATAAAAAGAATGGTCTTCGTGTAGGGATAGGAGTGCAGGGTCATTTTGGATTCGGCCAACCCAACCTCGCCTATATGAGGTCTGCTTTAGACGTTTTGGGCTCTGTTGGACTTCCAATGTGGCTCACTGAAGTGAATGTGCCAAACAGTCCCCATCAGGTATATTAGAATACTTTCCTAACCAATATATATATATATATATATATACAAATTTATGTACTTCAAAATATATAACATGATATGTTACTTATGAAGGTCCAAAGTCACTTTATATACAGAATTATCAAATATAGTAAAATATGACCCCCAAAAAAAAAACAAATCTTTGATTAGTATTGAGGATATATAGCGTTCTAATTGTTATTTCTAACATTTGTGATATGAGTATGCCACTATATATAAGAGTTGGAAGGTAATTATCAAAGGGTATCCTAGATAAGTAGCTAAAAAATACAAGGGCATGCCTTGATATTTTTAAATTTTGGCTATTACAAAATATCCATAGTTTGAAACTTTTAAATGAATGTAATGTGTCTAAATTCCTTGATATTTTCTAGTTATTAAGTGTGATGGTTTGAAAAAAAATAACAAATTTGTTGTTTTTAATTTGAAATCAATTTGTTGTTTAAAAATGACTAAAAATATTTATACCGCATTGATTGAGATTTTTGTGGCATTAATATTGATCATGGAAAAATTATATAAAACTGCCAAAGCTACTAAAATTGATTACCAACATAGCCAAAGTTAAAGTAGTCAAAATTATGTTGTCAATTTTTGTTACAATAAAATTACAAATTTTGATGATTATTTATAAACAATTTATCACTTTAAAAAAAATAAATATTAAGTAAAAAGAGTTTTGGAAACCTAATTATTGCATATTTTGTCTATTTTTATTAATTTTAGACAGATTTTTATCATTTTGCAGATCTATTAGTTTAAATTGACTAATTGCCTGTATCACCGATTGATTATTTGCAGGCTGAGCACTTGGAGGAGGTCCTAAGAGAGGCCTATTCACACCCTTCTGTCCAAGGAATTATCATGTTTGCGGGCCCAAAAGCAGCGGGTTTCAAAGTCTCAACTCTCACCGACGAAAACTTCAAGAACACTCCGGCCGGTGATGTTGTGGACAAGCTGATCCGAGAGTGGCATGGCGGGACCGTGGAAGCCATATCTGACGGTCAAGGCTTCGTAGAGATGTCTTTGTTTCACGGAGATTATATTGTGACCGTTAAACACACTAACTCTACGGCTACTATGAGCTTTAGGGTTACAAGTAATGATCCTCCAGCGACTCTCCAAGTTCAAATTGACTCATGAGGATCATAGCTATAGCTTGAGAAACTGATCGGGAACAACGATTCCGTTTTACAGTTTATATATATATATATATATATATATATATATATATATATATATATATATATATATATATATATATATATATATATAAATAAAAAAATAAAAAAATAAATAAAAAAACCTTGAAATATTTGGAAAAGTCTCTGTTTTGCCTTAAGATCTGATCGGCCTCTTTCATGAAATTACGTAAGAAACTTGTTACAAATGGAAGAGAGTTAGTAACTTATTATAATCGATTTGCGTTTTCTTCGAAAATGTAATGCGCATGAACTTGACCGTATTTTTGGGCCTGATTATTCGCCCTCATATATTCCTAATCAACTCCTTATAATAATTGATGAGAATCAAGTTCCGTATTTTTTGGATATGCACTCTGTGTGTGTGTGTGTGTGTGACAGAGAGAGAGAGAGAGAGTATATCTTCGAGAATAAACTATACTATTTGGCTAAAAAAAATATAAAGAATACGGGTAATGTAAGCAAATTGGGCAAGAAAATTATCAAAACAAATATTTTATTCCCCATAGGCATATGCTTAATGTTAAGGTGTTGTTAATAATACATAATTAGACAAATTATACCAATAAAATCGAGGTTTTAGAAGCAACAAAATCATTTATAAAAGCCCAAAAAATCGCTCTTAAAAGCCATTTAAAAGCGAAATTAAAATAAACAAAAGTCGTTTTTAAAAATCCGCTTATAAAAGTCCCTTTAGAAACGACATTTTATAAGTGACAAGTTATTGTTTCTAATCCACCATCCAAATTCCGATTTAAAAGTGACGTGTCGCTGCTTAGTCTCTTTTGACTGTATAGCTAGATATTATATAGAAGCGACGTGTTGATTTTAAAATCATTGTTGCCGGAGCTCGATGATGCCGAAAGTGGAGGTGGAGGCAAAATCGGAGAGAGAGAGAGAGAGAGAGAGAGAGAGAGATTTTATTTTTTGTGAAAAACAGCCAAAGCGAATTGAAGAAGAAAAGAAGAGGGTTAAGTAAATTTGACCTAATAGATAGCTGGTAATTTTAGTTAGAGTAGTTAACCTACTAGGGTAAAAAAAAAAGTAAATCACTATAACGTATAACAATCAAATTGGGCAAGACTATTTCTAGTTTAAATTCGCCATAAACATATACATGATTTTTTACGGAATATTGTATTGCATTAACGAATAAAAAAAAAAATCCGGTAACCATTGTGGCATCCATGTATATACAGATAATTGCCAGGCATTCCTTTTTTATTTTCATTAATATCTATTTAAAAATTGCCATTTATCTTTGTCTCCCATTCCCACTTTATTGTTTTTCCATCTATATATCATTTGACTTGTGAAAAGAGGTTCTTCCCCCATTACCAATTTAATTAGTGTTATTTTTCCTTGATATCATTACATTTCCTTGAATTAATATTTTGAAGATTAACGCGGTAAATAAATATGCCGCTGGATTATGGCTATATATAAACTGGTAGGGGTTTTTTTTCTTTTGCTTCATCACAAGACTTCGGGCTTCTATTCGATTCAACTTGGTGACCAGTTTTTTCTTGGTATGTATACATTTAAAATATAGAACTAAAATTTCTCTTTATTCTTTATGCTGTTGTTTGTTAAGAGCTTTATAATTTCCCCCTTTATATAGTCTTTACGATGTATGTACTTTTTTTTTATCAGTGAAAATGATTTCAGGTCTGGTTATTATTGTTAAATAATGATGAAACTTGTAAGAAGAAATAAAAGGATCCTTGTATTAGCACTGCTGTGCATTACTCTTCTATACTCAGGTACGCAAATCGTCGTCTTTTGATTCCATATCATGATCACAATTTATATCATTTTTATTTACGAGTTGAGTTTTCAGTGCGACTTTTTTCCCTTTCCGAATTTTCATATTTCGCTTCATTAATTTCCATAAAAGGAAAAATGTTCCGAATTTTTTCCGGTGCGCGCAAATATATAGAACAGTTTTCGCGATAAGAATACACCAATTAGGTATCAAATGTTCTCTATGCCGTCATCAACCACTAAAGCATCTAGAATAATTTGTTTTCACTTTCTACTCTTTTATGAAATCTTACCATTCCGTAAAAGGTACAAGTATAACCGTAGTTGGAAATTATGTGAAAATTTTCGTAGATACTGATTTTTTTAATGCTCATTCCAATAATACTGACTTTCAAGACTTTCACAAAAATTAATATTGGTTTTTAAAATTGAAACTGTAAACGGTAAAAAAAAAAAAAAAAAAAGTTCACAAAACGATAAACAATACAAAAATGTAAGAAGAAAAAAATAGTAAACCTTAAGTAAAATGACTCGAAAAATAGTAAACCTTTGTGAGATAAGTTTAAAAAAGTTGGTATGTTGAGGTAATTTCTTCAAAAATATATGTTCGCAACTTTTGACATTCGAATAAAAATATGAGTATGTATCAGGCCTTGTAACTAAAAGGTGGATTTTGTACAAGTTACTATTTTATTTTTATTTTTAAAAACTTCGAAACTAATTTTTATGATCATATGTTTGCAAATACAGACTCAATCGGCAATTCACATTATACATATATATAAAACTTGACATGAATTGTTGTCTACATGTAGTACTACAACTTGAGACTTTGTTAAAGCAGTAAAAAGAAATCATATTAATACTAATAATGTTGAGAGATTACAGGAAATGAAGTGAATTCTTTATCCTATGATTACACAGCCATCACTGAGGCAAGTTTTCTTTTCTTTGATGACTAGAATTCTTATTTGGCTTTGAAGTCTGTCAAAACTGAAACTTTTCTCTCCCTTTTTGAAATTCAGTGTTTGGATAAGCCTCACAAGGCTCAATATGGAGGAGGGATAATCACAAACCCAGAGTTTGATGACGGCTTAAATGGGTGGTCCAATTTCGGTGACGCCAAACTTCAAAGCAGAGAATCTCAAGGGAATAAATTCATCGTTGCTCATTCTAGAAACCAAACTTACGATAGCGTGTCTCAGAAGCTTCACTTGCAAAAGGAACACATTTACACATTCTCAGGTGATTCCTATATACATTCCTTGTGTTTTTTTCTTCTTTTAAAATCCTATTTTCTGAAGTGCTGGTGGAACATGTGCTCTATGGGAGCACCACATTTTAAGAAAATTAAGCGTTGAAAAATTAGAAATCGGTAGAAAATCGATTGCCGAGTCCAAATAAATTTGAAGAAAACAAATTTTTTTGTAAAATGTTAATGATATTTCATTTTCCTTCTAGAATGGAAACAAATGAGAATCGAAGTAAATTTACAACGTGTAGGGTCATTTGTGTCTTTTCTTATTCTCTCTTCTCTTTACCTCCAATTTTATTAATTGCAAACACAATAGAAAATGTTGATTATCCCTTAGCTTCAAATTCTAAACATAGCCATTTTGGAAATATTAGGATATTTTTGTCCGAGCCTAGGTAAAATTTATCATGTAAATCTTTAATTTTAACACAAATGTCACTAAACTCCAAAAATAAATAAAACAAAATTTGATAGTTCGAATACTAAATGATTTGTGCAAAGACAGTAATGCCCTTCATAAATTTCGTGACAGATCAGTTACAAAATACATAATTTTGTGAGTTCAATCACAAAGTTCTATATTTTGTGACCAATTTTAAGAATTCTGTGACAGATCGTTCACAAAATAAATAAAAAGGTAATGAATGAGTATTTTTGTAAATAACAATTCTCTTCCCTAGTTTTAGTAATAGTGTTGAAGGTAAAAAATGAAGTTGTGTGCTTCACACTCAACCTCTGCAATTCTCTTGCCTTCAGCCTTGTGGACCACCAGACACATGTCATGCTCTCCTCTACCTAGTACACTATTACAGCCTGGTGTATTCTTATTGGTCACTAGGAATTGACGAGGATTGGTATCAAAGAAAATATCCTCCACAGGCTGTAATCAATAGCTGTCATCCTTGTTACCGTTGTGTAACTTTTCCTGCTTTTGTGTATATAAACAGTGTATGCATGCGAGCAAAAAAGTGTGTGAAATAATATTATCATTTCTTTAATGCCTTGCCTATAGGCTTTACACACTACTTTTCCTTTTATGGTATCAGAGCTACAGTAATGGCAGGCATAACTCCAATCTCATAACAAAGCGAAAGCCAAAACCTTACCCCACAAATATCCCAGTCACACTTTATAAACCCATCCAACCAATCCATCACCATTCGCCTCTCAGATACAAATTATCTGGTTTGGAGACAACAAGTTTTGTCTAACACAAGAGGCTATGGACTTGAAGGGTTTCTCCTTGGTACAATACCAAAACCACCAGAATTCTTTGAAGCAACTGACCCAGCAACTGGCCGTCCGACTCAAGGACCACCTAACGGTGAACATGTCCTCTGGGTTAGACAGGACCAACTGCTTGCTTCTTGGCTATTGGCCTCCATGTCCGAGACTGTTCTCGTGAACATGGTTGGTTTTGAGACTTCCAGTGAGATATGGGACTCGCTGGAAAAGTCATTTGCCTCACAATCTCGAGCTCGGATCATGCAATATAAGCTCCAGCTCCAAACCCTGAAAAAGGGAAGCCTCACAATGAGAGAATATCTTACAAAAATGAAGTCATATGCTGATGTCCTCGCTTCAGCCGGTCACAAACTCACCGAGGATGATCAGATTCTTCATATTCTCTCTGGGCTTGGTCACGAGTATGACCCAGTGGTGGTTCCCATCACTTCGAGATCTGAGTCTTTCCCTCTAAAAGACATCGCTGCTCTCCTTCTGAGCTTTGAAACCAGGCTTGACCCAGCATGTGACCCTATAGCACCCTCAGCTCATTTTGCCTCTCAGGTGCAGTCTCAAGCTCCAAAAAGACCCTCTTTCCAATGAGGCAATCAGAGTCAACCACAACAAGCCTCTGGGAGAGGAAGCCACCGTGGACGTGGACGTGGAGGCAGAGGTTGGAACAACGGAAGCCGCGTCCAATGTCAGCTATGTGGAAAGATGGGTCACACTGTTCAACGGTGCTTCTACCGATTTGACTCATCTTTCTCTGGAGCAACCCCAACACCACAACAACAGACCAACTTCGACAATGGCTACAACAACAACACCAACTCTTCCGCCTTCAATACCAACATCTCTGGGCACACCGAAGCCTCCGACAACCTGAGCTGGTACCCGGATTCAGGGGCAACCAACCATGTTACAAATGATCTCAGCAACTTCAACCTCGGGTCAGAATACAACGGCGGAAGCAAACTCCTTGTTGGAAATGGAGCAGGTTTGCGTATCTCTCACGTTGGCTCATCGTTTGTGTCCTCAAAAAATTCTCCCACCTTTTTGTTGTCAAATCTACTCCATGTCCCTCAAATCACAAAAAATTTATTGAGTGTCTCGCAGTTTGCTGATGATAATAATGTATTCTTTGAATTTCATCCAAAATTGTGTCTTGTAAAGGATCAAGCAACGGAGGAGGTGCTGCTGCGAGGGAGTCTTGATCGGGGTCTATATCGCTTCCACCTCACCAATCGCCACTCACCCAAAATCTCAACCAAGTCCAAACCGTCCAGCCCCAGTCAACAAGTGTCTTTAAATTCAATCAAAACTGGTCTATGTTTATCCAGTTCTCCTAGCTTTTCTTTCCCTAAAACCGATGTCATTGCCACTGTTCAAACTTCCATGGATATTTGGCATAGACGCCTCGGTCATCCTGCTAGCAAAGTAGTCCAGAAAGTTCTCCAAAATTGTAACCTTCTCAATGAAATGAAAACTACTTTCCATTTTTGTCAAGCATGTAATCTTGGAAAAAGTCACAAGCAGCCATTTAAATTATCCACCACCACGCACACCGAGCCTTTTGCGCTGATACACTCTGATTTATGGGGACCGTCTCCCGTCACATCCAGAAATGGTTATCGATACTATGTCAATTTTATCGATGCTTACTCCAAATTTACATGGATATATCTTCTAAAAACAAAATCTGAGGTTTTTGACACTTTCCTTCACTTCAAAAAAATGGTTGAGAACCAATTTAAAACATCGATTAAAGCTGTTCAAAGTGATTGGGGAGGAGAATATCGTTCACTCCAACCCTTTTTTTCAAAAAACGGTATTCTCCACAAATTATCATGCCCTCACACGCCGGAACAAAACGGCACCGCCGAACGTAAACACCGACACATTGTTGAAGCCAGCCTTACCCTTCTTGCTCAATCTAATTTACCACTACGGTTTTGGGAAGATGCTTTCACCACAAGTGTCTTCTTGATCAATAGACTCCCGACAAGGTCTCTCAAGCTCAAAAGCCCTCTCGAGATCCTCTACAAGGTAACACCAAATTACTCTTTTCTTAAAAATTTTGGTTGTGCTTGCTATCCACATATTCGCCCATACAATACTCACAAATTGCAGTTTCGATCCAAGCCATGCACATTCATTGGTTATAGCAACCAACACAAAGGATATAAGTGCATCGACTCTCAAAACCGTCTCTACATCTCAAGAGATGTCTCCTTTGACGAAACAACCTTTCCATTTGCCCAAACACCCACCGACATAAGCAATAAGGAAGTCACTCAACTCTTTTCTTCTCCTCCGCTTCTCCTGGTCCAGCCCACCCCTCATCATCTTGTCAAACGATGGATCTACCTCTGAGAGTACCGGTCTTGCTCCTCCACAGGTTTTTGTTTCTCCGTTATCTACTGATGTTGATGCTTGTGAGAACATTATTACTACCCCTCCAGGTGTACAGGTCCAGGTTGACGAACTACCACCATCGATGCATCTACCGCGACCCAACAGCCATGGCATGACCACTCGCGCCAAGGCAGGTATATTCAAGCCAAAGGTCTTCACCACCATCTCCTCATCTGATGAACCGTGTGAGCCTACGACGCTTGTGGATGCCACGCAATCCCCGGGGTGGTCGAAGGCCATGAATGAGGAACTCCGTGCTCTTCACAACAATGGGACTTGGACTCTAGTTGAAGCCCCGGCCAACCGTCGCGTCATTGGCTCGAAGTGGGTCTATCGCGTCAAAAAGCGTGCCGATGGGAGTGTTGCTCGTCTCAAAGCTCGTCTCGTAGCCAAAGGATTCAACCAAGTTGCCGGTCTCGACTTCACCGACACTTTCTCCTCGGTGGTCAAGCAAACGACTATTCGCGTGGTGCTCACTATCGCTCTATCTCTCGGTTGGGACACGCGTCAACTCGACGTCAACAATGCTTTTCTCAACGGCACTATCGACGAGGAAGTCTACATGGTGCAGCCACCCGGCTTTGAGGACTCCTCGAAGCCAAACCATGTTTGCCGCCTCCACAAAGCGCTCTACGGTCTAAAACAAGCACCGCGGGCATGGTTCGAGAAGCTCCGTCTATGGCTGGTCCAGTTTGGTTTCCTCGATTCCCGCGCTGACAGCTCACTCTTCCTTCGGTTCACCAAGTCCTCCACCATCTTTGTCTTGGTATACGTCGACGACATCATTATTGTCGGAAGCTCCTCCACTGAAATTGACCACATCACCAAGCTTCTACACCAACAATTTGCCCTTAAGGACCTCGGTCATCTCCATTTTTTTCTTGGTGTTGAAGTCTCTCGTACCACAACTGGTCTCCATCTCAACCAATCAGCCTATATCTCTGATCTCCTTCAGCGTGTCGGAATGGCTGGTGCTTCTGCGTCCCCGACACCGATGGTGTCTAGTCTCCGTCTCTCTACTTATGACGGTGATCCTATTGAGGAGGGCACACAATATCGGAGCATTGTCGGAGCTCTACAATACGCCACCATCACAAGACCAGAGATATCCTACAGCGTGAACAAGCTCAGCCAATTTATGCATTGTCCATTAGATCAACACTGGAAGGCCCTCAAGCGTGTTCTTCGTTATTTGAAGGGAACTCAGTCACGGTCTTCATATGACGCCATCGACTTCCCTCAATCTGGTCGGTTTTACGGATGCCGATTGGGCCACAGATCGAGATGATAGAAAGTCTACGACAGGGCTGTGCATATACTTTGGAGGAAATCTTGTTGCCTGGTCGTCAAAAAAACAAAGTACAGTATCAAGATCCTCCACGGAATCAGAATATAGAAGTCTCGCATCAGCCACTGCAGAGCTTCTTTGGCTTAAATCACTGCTGCAAGAACTCAGCGTCAAGCAAACACAAACTCCGGTCATTTGGTGTGACAACCTAGGGACAGTCTCACTCTCAGCGAATCCAGTCCTCCATGCCCGGACAAAACACATAGAGTTAGATCTATACTTCGTAAGAGAACAAATTGCTCGAAAAACGCTGTGTGTAAATCATGTTCCGGCAATAGACCAAGCAGCTGATATAATGACCAAACCATTGTCTGGTTCTTTCTTTGAGAGACTCAAGAACAAACTAAAGGTGGTTCCACTCGGAGCGCTAGAATTGAGGGGAAATGTTGAAGGTAAAAAATGAAGTTGTGTGCTTCACACTCAACCTCTGCAATTCTCTTGCCTTCAGCCTTGTGGACCACCAGACACATGTCATGCTCTCCTCTACCTAGTACACTATTACAGCCTGGTGTATTCTTATTGGTCACTAGGAATTGACGAGGATTGGTATCAAAGAAAATATCCTCCACAGGCTGTAATCAATAGTTGTCATCCTTGTTACCGTTGTGTAACTTTTCCTGCTTTTGTGTATATAAACAGTGTATGCCTGCGAGCAAAAAAGTGTGTGAAATAATATTATCATTTCTTTAATGCCTTGCCTATAGGCTTTACACACTACTTTTCCTTTTAAATAGAATAGGCAAATTTTAGATTTTAGTTGATTTTGTTAAAGCGACATGAGTTTAATAATATTTGCGTCAAAATTTTCTCTGAAATTATTGATTTAAATCTATTTATTATAACTCTACTTAATATATAATTTATTCTATTTAGTGAGGCTAATGTTTTGATAATGTAGCTTGGGTAAGGGTGATGAGCTCAAGAAAGAGAGTCCCCATAACAGCCACTTTCAAGACACCAAGTGGACTCACTACACACGCTGGTTTCTTATTTGCTCACTCAAACTGTTGGTCCTTTCTCAAAGGAGGTCTCAGTGTTGAAGATTCAGGACCAGCAGATCTCTATTTTGAGGTACTTATTACTTGTTCCAAATTTAAAAACAATTCTTCAAAACAAAGAAAAGAAAGCAAATTGATAAGGTTTTCTTGGTAAGTTTTAGTAGTTTTTAGATATTTAACATGTTCGTTCTTATTAGAGCAAGGACACAACAGCTGAGATCTGGGTTGATAGCGTCTCACTACAGCCGTTCACTCAAAACCAGTGGAAAGCTCATCAAGATCACAGCATTCAAAAGGTACATTATAATCACCATATACTTAATACTTTCAGCAAATCAACGATCAGCTAGAATCGACGTAGTTTTCATCGCCGAGAAACACGTACGCCATGAGAAATCACGACTATCTGAAATAGCAATCGACGAGGCTTCAGTCACGACTTTTGTCACGGCTCAAACCACGGCTAATTTTTTTTTTATGAAGCGGAAAACGATTTATTTTTGTAGTGAAAGAAGCTAGACCCGAGAAACGGGATAACATGATCAAATTTGCAGGCTCGTAGGAGTACCGTTAGCTTCCGGGTAAGCCACGGAAACGAAACCCTAGCAAAAGGCGCTAAAGTGTCAATCAAGCAGACGAAACCGAGCTTCCCGTTCGGGTGTGGCATGAACCACAACATCCTCACAAACCCGACCTATAAGAGGTGGTTCGTGTCGAGGTTCCGAGCCGCCACGTTCACCAACGAGATGAAGTGGTACAGCACCGAGACGAGCCCCGGGAAAGAGGATTACACGGTCGCGGACACAATGCTGAGATTCGCGCAGAGGTACGGGATCGCGGTCCGAGGCCACAACGTGCTTTGGGACAACCCGATTTCCCAGCCCTCTTGGGTAAAGACGCTTTCGCCCCCGGACCTTCGAAAGGCGGTCGAGGAGAGGGTCAACTCGGTTGTGTCGAGGTACAGAGGGAAGCTCATCGCGTGGGACGTGGTCAACGAGAATCTCCATTTTAGCTTCTTCGAGGACATGCTAGGGAGAGACGCTTCTTCCGAGTTCTACTACAGGTATATTTAACGAAGCCATTTATTTCTTAAAGAATGTTTTTTTAACTTTACGAGCAAATTGTTCTTCTAGCATTGATGTTTGTAGCATTCTGATATTCTATATAAAAGCATTAAACATATTTTATTGAAATGTGAAACAACTTAAGACATATTACAAACTTAATTTCAAAAAATTCCATTAAGGTAAAATATCTTACTCTAATTCAAATTATTGGGGTTTTATGGTAAATTATAGTTTAACTAGTAATTTTTATAAGATGAACAAGTCAGTTCAATTCTTTTAAGATCATTATTAAGTGATGGATTTTATTTAAAAATCCTAATTATTTTGACTAACTAATGAAGTCGCATGGAACTTGTCGATGTAAATAGAAAATAACTAGTTTATTGACTAGTGACTAATTTCTAATTATAAACCAAACATTTGTTAAAAACAATTTCCACATTTGAAAACAGTACCCTTTTGAAAATGACTGAAACACTACAAATTCAATTTTTGTGGGACTATAATGCTCTTATAGTTTAGGAACTAATATCTTGATTTAGTAGTCCTCTCTTATAATGATTTTTTGTATGGCTCCAAGGGCACAGGAGATCGATCCGAGCACACCCATGTTCCTAAATGAGTACAACACCATTGAGTACAGTGGTGATAAGAAGGCTGACCCGTTGAGTTACAAGAGGAAGCTGGAGGCGATTTTGTCGTTTCAACAGAGAAGCCAAGGTACAAGGCTTTTAGCTGGAATCGGGTTGCAGGGTCACTTTACCGCCGATCGGGTCAACATTGCGTACATGAGATCGGCTCTAGATATTTTAGCAACAGCTAAGGTTCCGATATGGCTCACGGAAGTGAGTGTGACAAATGGGCCAAATCAGGTGATTACCATAAAACAAGTATAATGAATTATATATATATATATATATATATATATATATATATATGAAAATCAAATGAAAAATATTAAAAATAATATATTTGCAAAATAGCAAAAGTGTTAAAACTTTTAGCAAAATATTCAAAGTTTAACATAGTAAAATAGCATAAATTTGACACTGTTTATAATCACGTGTATATAAGATATTTAGCCTCGTGTATAAATTTATGTATAGAGTAAAAAATATTTATTGACATTTGGTTCTTGTGATTTTATAAACTTATTGTTTTGTTGATTTTAGATTTTTTTTTTTTTTTTTTTTGCAAATTCACTGGGTTCAATTGTCTAGAAGTACCCTAAATTTTATCAACATCTCACAATAAGAAAATCCTAGTCAAGTACTATAATGATGCTTTGTTTTTACCATAAATTTATTATGGTTTAAAATAGAGCCACCCCTCTTTTGTAAAAGAAAATCACAAATTATCTTTTTGTGTTTGTTATGTTTATATTATATTGGGAATGTTATAAAGTAGCAACAACGACATTAATTCTCAGTGTTGGCTTGTTCATTATTGTTCTTCTATATATATATATTTTTTTCTGTCAGGCTCAGAACTTGGAGGAGGTTCTGAGAGAAGGGTATGCACATCCTGCGGTACAGGGCATCATAATGTTTGCGGGCCCGGCCGTGGCCGGAAACTGGGAAATGGTTTTGGCCGACTGGAACTTCAAAAACACTCCGGCCGGAGATGTGGTGGACAAGCTGCTCTGGGAGTGGAGATCCGCCGGAGTTCTCGAGACCCGAACAGACCGTGAAGGGCTCGCAGAAGCAACCTTGTTGCATGGAGATTATGAGGTCACTGTGGAACACCCTGAGACCAACTCTTCGGCCACTCTGAGTCTGAGTGTGACAGCCAAGAAACCACAAGCGAGTATCAATGTCCATGTTCATGATTGATTTTTCAAGTATTTTGTTTTTGTCTCAGAAAATTTTCAGAATTTTCGGTTTTCAACGCCGGTTAGGTCATATATTTAAAATGAGGTTACAGTTTAGGTATTTGGAGAAACTGTAAAATTCGGAGGTAAATGACCATGATCTACCATTCCTTAATATATATGACTTTTTATTATCATCCTACAGTTACAACAGGTGCTTTTGCTTTGCTCAATTTATAATTACCAAACCTGATTAGTTGGTTAAACCGGTCAGTTTATGGATGGTCTACAAGTATAAATATGATGGTAGTACTAATGATGATACACACATATTTTATGCGTCTCGAGCGGAGGATTTTAAAAAACCTCGTGAATTGACTTGGGTTGTCGCTTGTTTGTGTGGTTTTGTTTGTGTACGTATTGACCACAATAATAGTGATATTAACTGTAATAAATAATTATAAATGAAGAATTTTAATACAGAATTGATTCTTCTTATTATTGAATGGATCGATATAGCTTCATAGATATAGTGATCAAAAGTTACATCTTGTTACATCAAAATTGGTATTGGAGTGATCGTTCGTGTCCGATACCCTAACCTATATTTTTCATTAACTGATATCAAAGCGATCATTCGTGTCTGATACATTAACTTTATTTTCCGTCAATTGGTATCAGAGCGATTGTTCGTGTTTGATACCAACATGTACTTCATCAACATCAAAATCCAAAGAAGTGAGGGTTGTTATCAACCCAAACTGCAAGTTTTTGGGGTTGGTTTGGTTTTTGATGGTCGTGCGATCGGGTTGGACGTTAATCCCTTCTTTTGTTTTTAAGATTATAAACATATGATGTGAACTATTATTTCATGCGAAAAAGGAAATAAGATCTATCTCTTATTAAAAAAAATATTAATGTGACTTAATTAAATCAAACAATACTAATAATTAAACTACTTTTATGTTACGTTGATTGGCTGTTTTTGTAGTTTGGCAAAACTGCACCCAAGATGTCCCTTGTCATGTTCTTGACATCTTGGTGTGACATGTGCTGTTTAGCAAAGATCGCGTTTGATACGATCATGTGGATAGTGCACAAGTATATTTAATTGCTAGGTTTCGACGCCTATAAAAGAGAAAGTTTGGCTTTAAGAGTCTGGTTACAAACTTTGAGTTTTTATGAGAGTCTTTGAGCGAAAACACTGTTGCTCATTGTGTGGTTTAATTCATCTTGTTTTGTATTGCCGTTGTTCGTGCAATTGACATAATTAGGTGTGTATTCTTAGTATTGTAGATCACTTATAATTATAAGCGTTGATCGTGAGTTGAGTGGAAGTGAGGAAACTCATATTCAGGGGGCGCCTGAGTCGGAATTCACTAGGGTAGTTTTGAAATAAAAATATCTGAAAAGTGATCATTCAGATTGACCGGGTTGTACTTCTTCTACCTGTTGATAGTGAAGTTTCTTTTCACCGGGAGTATCATCCATCCAGGTGTAAGCAAAATTTGCCAAACTTGGTTACCGATCTGTTGTCTCTTTATTTTCTATTTTAATTCTCACATTAATATGATAAACGGATATTGTCACTGAGCTTATTATAACATCTTAAGAGACATCACGTAAAACAATTGATACAGTTTTTCAATATTGATTGAAAATACATGTAGACTTGATTATTAAGAGTGTGAGTAACTTTATTTTAATATGTAAACTTTCTCAAGGTAAGCAAAACTTTTAATCTATTTAACACAGTCTATTAGATATAATTAATATATATATATATATATATATGTATATATGATTTCATTTTAATATGTAAACTTTCTCAAGGGCAAAACTTTTAATCTATTTAACACAGTCTATTAGATATAATTAATATCTATATATATATATATATATATATATATATATGTATGTATATATGATTTCATGTTAATTATAAAAAAAAAAATTAGAAAAATAATCCGAAGAAAACAACCTGATTGTTTTTTATTTGATTTTACTTTTTAATCGGATTGGTTTGTGTTTGAAAAATAAAAAAAAATATATATAAAAATTATAAACCGATACGTACACTACAAATTTAGGAAAGAAAATTGAGTCTGCGAGTGTGAGAAGGGAAGAAAAATGAAGAGAATAAAGTCACATATTAATTGTTTGAGAAAGAAAGAGAAGGGGAGGGGGAGTGGGAGAATTTCAGGAAAAAAAGTTCATTATAAATCAAATTTTATTTCTAAAAAAAACTGACACGCAATTAATGTTATTTTTTAAAACTATCCAATTAAAGGGTATACACATTTTTTATTCTAGTTAATAATTGCTATTGGCTAATTTATAATTATTAACTCAATATTGGCTAATATGCAGTTTCTATTTTTAATTATGATTATTTGGCCACAATACAATTAAAAATACATATCTTAATGGGTTTTTAACAAAATACAATGTGTTTTAGTTTGAAACTCTTGACAGTTACAACGAGATGACAATGAATGCCTTTCAAGAAGAATGATGAAGACTGATGTCGAATTGTACTACCGATAATCAAAGCTGTGATTAATTTAGTTAGTTAGTGATATTTGGATTAGATGCTATTTTTATCAGCTAGTGAACTTCAAAATGTACACTTAATCAAAATTGAGTAGTGCATGTGTATAAAAAGAGCCGTCTAATGTGGCAAGAATGTTGTGCCACGTGTAAAGTACAATAGATGCTGTTTGGAAATCGAGATCCGTCTATAATATAACCCGATGTTTTTTTAAGGGTTATGTAATATATATATATATATATATATATATATATATATATATATACACGCGTTGATAAATTCACACAAGTACATATGTACATATGTGACAACAAGTAATATAGTGCATGAGAAGTACCAGTATCGATCTCTTAATAATACGCACGATTAAACTAATTTGACGAGAATTGATTTCAAAGTGACTGAAAAATTATTTTAACTATTATTAAAAATAATTAAACTAAAAGCTATACACAATCATGAGATTTCAACAAGGGAAAGCAATGGTTACGATTTTACCGGAACTAACTAGGTTGTAGACTTCGGGCTCGAACACAATAATCTACTTCTATGATCTCTAATCTCACTCTTTCAAAAGTATTCACTAACCTCTCTCGAGTGCTCTAGCAAACTTCTGTAATTGACAGATTGTTATCATCTCGGCTTCTAATCATATTGAAACAATTACACGCAATAATAATAAGTCAAACAATTAGACAATCGCCTAATAAAAGTCTAACCTCTAATCGAATTTATAAGATAATTATAAAAAGCAGTAAAATAAACAATAAAACTAATTAAGAACGAGCTCATACTAATCAAAATCAAGGTTCTACTATAATTCAAAAGTGCATAAACTAAATAGAAAGGAAGAAAAAATAAAGAACAAATGAATTGAGAGTCGAAGAACCCGGCATGATTGTCAATTCCGGGGGAAAATCACTTTTTCCTTCTACAAAAGCTCTCCAAAGTAGTCAAACACAATATGAAAAATAAAAACTAAGGGAATGATGTGTTTTAAGTGCCTAATTTCGTTTATATATCGTGTAAAGTGATTTTCAAAGCTGTTTTGACCTTTAAATGATATCATAGGGTCAAAGCGACTTCAAAAATGGAAAATTCGCGAAAACCAGTTTTTTTGGGCACCGCACCACAAACAATGGTCGGTGTGGAACGCGGTGACTCTCTAGAATTGCGCAATGATTTTGAATTAGTCGTAACTTCTTCGTACGATGTCCAATTTTCGCAAATAAATATGCGATGTAAATCTAAGAGAAAGCTCTCTTTAATGATAGCACTGGATTATCCAAATCTTTAATTAAAAAGATCAAATCATGCACCATATTTCTTATTTTGCTCTTAACTTTGCAAAAAAAGTCTTCAAAACACCCTAAAATTGCTCTATTGCTCTCAAAATATTTTTATTCCATGAAAAACCTATAAAAACAAATAAAACTACAAAAATAAAAATAAATAATAAAAAAAACACATAAGGACTTGCTTCACTTCGATTCAAAGCTTAAAAACACAAGATTAACTGGGTATAAAATACACTTATCAACGACGCTCAATATTAGAGCGCCTATCGTTCTGCTACATAAGTGTGAACATACCACACCATTTATGTCACTTATGTGGCAGAACGACAGGCATCGCTTTTCAAAAAGCACCATTTATTTGCTTTATTTACGGTAAATTTTGGGTCTCGTTAAATGTCTTTTTGTAGTAGTGTGTACCTACCACACCAAGTTTAAATCAGTATTATTCATTGCACTAAATGATTACCTAATTTAATGAAGAAACTTGTGATGTTTGTAATAGCATTTACCGAAAACCATCAACTAGGAGCCAATTGACGTGGTTGGTCTAAGACTAAAAAAATTGAAACATTAATTAAAATAAAATTGACTGATTCTATAAAAATAAAATCATTACTCATGTGGATTTCCCTATTTCCAATCATTTGTATCATTTAATTGACGCGTGACTTTCCATTAACCGTTAGCCCAAATTTTACTTCCACTAGTGGTAATACAATGTTACTTGAGCAATGTAGTATAGTACTAGTGGTGGTGTATTTTTTTCCTTTTTTTTTTATCCGAATACTAGTGGCGGTAATTTAAGATTACTAGAAAGATGTTATTAGACCAACCACTTTCCACGTGCGTTTCAAATTATCACGTTTTCACAATTTGCTCCCAGTTATTCTACCATCTTCATCTTATTTTTATTTTTGTAATCTTATTATATATTATTTGATACCCCAATACAACAGAAGCTAAGAACAGAAGAGGAATTACGAAGATGAGATAAAATCAAATTCCAGTACTTGAAGATACAAAGCCAAAACCGAACAAAGAACGAAGTTTGTTAGATTTACGAAAGCACGAAACCGAGCCAAGAAACGAAAGAAGGAAATCTAAAGTCGAAACCTGAAGAGTGAAGATAATTTCTAGAAATATTGCGGTCTTGTGGTGGCAAGAATGCAAGAGACGGAAGCCATTAAAACGGCTACGACGACAGAAGCGACGTCGAAGAGAATCTTCTCGAACCGCATTTCTTGAAGCTCCCACCTCGTCTTCACGAAGAAAATCGCTCCTTCCAAAATCGACACAAAAAACGCCATAGTCTTTTCTTTTAAAAAAATAATTATTCTCTAACTACATATTTGATCAACCATGCACTTCTACATTGTAAAAACACAGAGAGAGAGAGAGAGAGAACAATTTAGTGAGTTCTGTGTGTGAGTCGCTCTCTAGTTATTTAACTTATAACCTGCGACACGTTGGAATTTATCAAGGAAGAGAAAGACACGTTGGATTTGGTTGATTGCCATTTTTTTTTTTTTTGCGCTCTTTCGAGGATGCTTCCTCGATGTTTCTGTGGGCCCGGTGGCAACTCACAGGTGGGCCCACAAACTATGGCTCACTCCTTTGAAACACTGACTCGTTGTGAATTACATGCATATAGCCATCGGATATGTAGTGGCGATAAGTATGGAATGGATTTATGAAACGATGCAAAACTTAATGTATAAAGGATATGTATTTTACTTTATATTAATATAATAAAACGGCTGCTTTTTATGTGAAAATAGTCGTAAATAATCATTTTTCGTAATTTTTTTGTTGAATTTTTTAATTTTCATAAATAATTATTTTCAATAACATTTAATTATATTATAGTAGTTTGTTGATCAGATTTTCAATAACAACTAATCAGATTTCAATAGTTGTTGACCATATTTCAATAATTATTTATCAAATTTCAATAACTTTTAACCAGATTTCAATAATAGTTAACCAGATTTCAATCATTCGTTATTATATTTCAATAATTGTTGACTAAATTTATGAAACATGAGAGTATTTTTGTCCGAAAAAAAAAGAGAAAAAGTTACTAGTGAAATGTTTTGAAAATATGAGTGAAATATGAAAAATGACGCATGTTTTATATTAGTTATAAAATTTTCCCTCTTTTAACCAAGGTTTA
The DNA here is from genome assembly GCF_054948205.1 of Urtica dioica subsp. dioica. Taxonomy (NCBI): domain Eukaryota; kingdom Viridiplantae; phylum Streptophyta; class Magnoliopsida; order Rosales; family Urticaceae; genus Urtica; species Urtica dioica. The sequence continues at coordinate 29,981,726 of NC_142763.1, read as the reverse complement.
TATTGTCTATAAAATTAGTTAAAGAATACACAAATATATTTTATGGCGTGCTTATCGATTATCAATTGTAGAATTTATAGTTTCCTTGTTGTTTCTAGACCGATTCAATTTCACCCGGCATCTATTTTTTATCGATTATCGGAAAATATCAGATAAGGACGTTTTAAACATTGATCGTACTTGTTTAATATATGGGAAAAAACTGAATATAAATATTGTTGATTTCGTTTCCGAGCCTCTACAATAACAAAGAAAACGAAAGGATTATTTGAGTGTTTATTCCGATCTGATTTATTTGAAAGGTTTCGTATAAGAAAAATATATTAATTAAAGATATAATAATTAATTTAGGAAATAGCGTAAAAGTAGTAAACTTTTATTAAATATTCGATCTCAATTACACTGGTCGAGCTCGTTCAAGTAAGAACACAAATGACGAGCTCAGAATATGCAAGTATATAGAGAGAGGGTATTCGATAAAAATGAAGTGCAAATTCTCTTTGAATGAAGGAATTTTTACTGTGACGAGATGCGAAATCCTTGGTGATACGTGTTGACGACCTCGTCCTTCATTGCCTCGCTTGTTGCCACGTCGTCTTCTCGTTTGAATGAGCTTGGAAGAAATTGTCAACTCTCCGAGTTTATAGGTGAGATTACATCTCCCACGTTGACTTCGACTTCGTCAGGATTCGTCATAGAGATGAGTTGAACTCGTTAGATAATTTGGACCGGACTCAAATGACTTCTTTATTTTACTCGTTGATAATTAAATATCAAAAATTAATTATTTACTTTATTTTATATTAAATATACCCTTATGATATTGGATTGGGCGGCCCAATATCCGATTTGTATTTGGTCCGAATTGTATCCCCACAATTAGCCCTCAGTGTATTTAACATTATGAGAATATTAAATAGATTGAGAAAATATAAAGGGGATTGAGTTCGTTTGAGAATCTAGCGGAAATTTAATATTTTGAAATATTAAATCCGAATGGTCTTTACACGTGTCGGGTTGCTATAATCGAAGTCGAATCGATTTTGGAGCGTCGGTAGGATTTTCCACGAAATCTTAGGAATACGATTTGATTTGACGCGTAATGATGAAAATATTTAGGGAAGTGGGTTTTAAATGCCTAGTATAAAACTAACCGAATGGTCTTTTAAAAAACTACTCCTTAAATTCACCACATGAAGAGAATCCGGGTAAGTTTCTCTCACTTCATTCTCTTTTTTTTTTTTACTTTTACGCCATTTTTCTCTCTAGCAAGTTCATAGATCTCATGACTTCGCTCGAACATTTTCTCTCTCACTTTTTTCGTTTGAGTTCGCTTATGTCAAGAACCCAGAAAACATGTCAGGATTAGAGTCTAACCCAGAATCCTCATATAGGGTTCCAGATAGGAACGAGGACATCCTCAAACCATCTTTGGTTACTTCCAATGATCTGGCATCCTACCATAGGAAGTTCCAGATCACTCTGGAATATCATCTCCTCACACCCCCTCCGAGGGCGACGACGGATACAGTCGTCTATTAATTTCTTATTGCGTTTATGAAGTGCTCTTCGAAAAATGTGGCCTTAGATTTTCGATTCCATCTATTCTCTTCGAATATCTAAAAACTCTAAAGCTCATCATCCCCCAACTTCGCTCAAATGGTTATCGGTATCATTACCCTCTCGATAGAGGTAAGGGTTGCCCTCACAGTGACGGATTTACTCTGCATTTGCGTGGTCAAGATGAACTCGAAGCACGATCCTCAGCATTTCTATATGTCGAAGTCCCCGAACAAAAGGGTTATACATAATATCCCTGGGAAGGATACCGGCTGGGGCAGAAGATACTTTTACTTTTCTGTCAATGAGTCCGGAGAAAAGAAGAAGAAGAAGAAGAAGAAGAAGAAGGTCAAGGAGAAGAGGAAGAAAGCAAGAGTAGAGGCGGTTGTTGAAGAGAAAAAGGAAGAGGAAGAGGACGAATTGGCGAAGCTCGTCCGAAAGAAGAAGGGTAAGAAAGCCAACTTCACCAGTGGTGGCACAACCTCGCAAATCCAAGGTGAGAGTCTTATCTTATCTTCCAGCAAGCTTATCTCATCTCTAGCCTTAACAAAGTTTGAAGGTTGATCAATCGCATCTTCGATGGTCAGCGGACGGTTCAAGGTCATCTTTAGACGAAATTTGGAGTCATGCCACAATCTATTTTTTAAGCCGTCAGAGGGGAGTCGTTGTCAATGCTCGAGATTTTTGCCATGACGCCTTTAAATCGGCTCATGAAATCTTTCAGAGACTCGGATTCCGACTGCTGGATGTTCCACAGGTCTGTCATGATGGATTCGCCACGAACATGGAATAATGTTTAAGGAAGGTCGTTGACAATTGCATGAAATTATCGATAGAGTTTTCTCCTTATCCGGAGAACTACTCGAGTGCAGGTCCAAAGAAGTTTTCCGCGAACATTTGACAGTAGTCTGCCTCTCGTTCATGTTCCCTCAACAAAGTTCGACCCTAGCAATCTTGAAGGATGTTACGAAAGCTTTCGGGTTGGAGGTATCTATATATCATGGGAGGCAAACTTTTCCAGCGTCCTTGATGAACACCCCAACTATCTTGTTGGTAAAATGAGTTCGTCCTGTTTCAGCGACAAGTCAGTCGATCTCGGGCGCCGAGCTCATCGCACTATGAAACTTCGAATGGACCGCCCTAAACTTGGTTGCCATTGTCTCTTTGAATTTTTCAAACTCGTTTATGCAGGGGTCTCTTGCGGGAGGAAACTGATATCATATGCGCACTGGAGTTGTGGTCGTTTCTTCGACCGTGTTTGTCACTATTTGAATTGGTTCTCCAGCCGGTTGGTTGGAGGGTCCCGATTGATTTTCCGAAAGGGCTTCGCCAAGGCCGCTCAAGATGGGTCTCGAATGGGATCCGTCCGGAGGGGTGGAGGCAGGATTCCAAGGCCGATTCAAGCTGCCAAAGATGAGGCTCATGTTGTCTGAGGGGTCATTCCCGACTGGAAGATCGGGTATGGATCAATCTCTCTAGCCGAGGTGATGTCAATCCCATTAAAATCTAGGCGGGTGCCTGGAGGGAGAGTCTAGTTCGTCTGTACAGCCGTAACCGTGCTCCGACCCGATCCTTCTGTAATGATCTCACCCTCATCGAGAGGGTGGAGTGGTTATGTTATCCATCTGAGCATGGAGGAGCCAGTTAGTCAAGTATGTTTATGACTTGCTTTTCAAGGCCAACTTAGTTAAGTCAAAGCCATGTCCCATGCCAATGATTTATTCTCGCTCACTTGTATCTGATGATGGCACAACTCTCATTGCCTCACCTATTTTTTATCCTTCACTAGTTGGTGGCTTGTAGTATCTCATGCTCACACGATCAGACATTTCCTATGTCGTCGACAAGCTGAGCCAACATCTGCAACTCGCATTGGAAAGCTTGTAAACGAGTGTTGTGATATGTCAAGGGGACTCTCCACTTTGGCTTAAGGTTCCAACCATCACCACGCTTATTGATTGAGGCCTTCTTTGATGTTAACTGGGCCAGCTGTTATGTAGTGTTTCTTGGTGGAAACTTGATTACTTGGTCTGCATGCAAGCAGAAAGTTGTATCACATTCAAGCACTGAATCGGAATATGGGGCTCTAGCTCAAACGTCAATGGAGCTCATTTAGTTACAATCTCTTCTCAATGAGTTGCGCATATCTCTCTTCTCTAACCGGCTATTATAGGTGTGACAATCTCGGCGCAGGTTCGCTATCTTCGAATTCGGTGTTTCACGCTTGTACGAAGCATATTGGAGTGGATGTTCACTATATTCGAGATCTTTACACCACCAAAGCTCTCAAAGCCCACTACATTCCTACAGAGGAGCAACTTGCTAACATGTTTACCAAAGCGTTGCCTAAAACACGCTTTCATTGCCTCTGCAATAGACTTTGTCTGGGAGAAGAAGACCTATATCCTGCTCATGGGGGCGTGTGAAGCTAAGCTTATACAAGTTAGCTTTGACTTGCTGATGTGTAACCAAGACTAGTGCCTATCGTGTGTTATACGCGTGCCAAGCTTGTGCTACAACTAATCACGGGGGCATGTGAAGCTAAGCTTATACAAGTCAGCTTTGACTTGTTGACGTGTAACCAAGACTAGTGCCCTATCGTGTGTTGTACGCATGCCAAGCTTGTGCTACAACTAACTACTAATTAGTTATGCCTACGTGTACAATGTATATATGTATCAGTGTAATTAGAACGCAATTAATCAATGAACATATAGTAAGAACAATTGTTCAACTAGCCAAACATAATTATCTCTCTCTCTCTCTCTCTCTCTCTCTCTCTCTCTCTTTTCCTATTTCTTCTCTGAGAGAAACTGCAGTACGAGCCACATGAGCGTCGCGACGGAGACCAGCTGCAGGAGCTAGCTCTTCCTCAGCTCCGCCATCTCGTGAAGGTTTGACTTCCGATTTCTCGTTTAATTTGATCTCTTCGGAATTTTTTTTATTAAATCGTTATGTGTTTTGTTTCAAAATAAGTTTTTCGAAAACGGAAATATTTTGTCAAATTGCTTTTTGTTCACTGAATATTATGCATTCACATGAAATTATCTATATCTTTTATGTTTTTTGGATTGAGGATTAAGAGAAGTACTTTCTAAGTTTTGTCAAAAAATGTGGTTATGTTTGCCTCTTTATATTCTTAAGTCTTCATTGATGAAGCAGTGAAATTTTTGTAGTATATTGATGATTTCAGAGTTTTCGGATTTTGAAATTGATGCATTGGGAGAGTAGGTTTTTGGACTCTCTTAAATATATGGTTTTAATATAATCAATGTGAAACGGATTGATATGAAGATTGTGGTCTACAATATATGGTTTTTTTCTCTCTTTTTTTGGAATTCAGGTTGAATAAATACATAATATTGTTTATATGATCTAGGAGGAGCACTGAGAACGAGTCGGAGACGAAGAGGGCGACAAAATGGCCATTTCAACCATGCTCAGAAAGTTCTCGGCGAAATGTCTCAAAGAGGAGTCGTTCAGTAATTTTTTTTTTTTTTTTTTTGTGGCATCGTCACAATTTACAGTACAACTAGTCAATTTATTTATTTATTTCAAAGTCTACTCACTTACCAAAGTCTCTAATATATTATTGTTTAGTGAAAATGATTTTTGTAAGTTTGTAATGAATGAAATTGTTTTTTTTTCTTCGTATATTTAACTAATATAGTTTTTTTATCAGCACAATTTCAATTATTTTTGGCTTTGATTTAAGAGTATTTTGAATTATAATATTTGTTGGAATACAATATTTAACTAATCATGTCATTTGTTGATATTGTCAATAAATCATGTTATTTGTTGACATTTATGTAAATAAATCAACAAATTTTTTAAGTGTTGTCATTTGTCGACATCTATATGTCAACAAATCGTATCATTTGTCGACATCTATGTCAACAAATCAACAAATTTTTCAATGTTGTCATTTTTGACATATATATATGTCAACAAATTGTATCAATTTGTTGACAAATATATGTCAACAAATCGTCAAACAAACCCATATTTCTAAAAAAAAAAATCAAATTTCTCGACATATGCGAGACTCAGAGAAAAAGTAAAAGAAAAAAAAGGTAAAAATAGATTAAAAAACATATTCTCTCTGAGATTTACTAGTATATTTGTCCAAATTATGGTTTTGGTGGAAAATGAGAAGTGAGTTCTCAAATGATAGTAGTTGTGTCAATTTTTCAAATAATTTTAATTAAATAAAAATCAGCTGTCTGTTTATTATTTTTTTTTTTTTATGATATCGAGCCTAATTTATGAACTAACTGAGGCATGGGATCAAAATATATGAGGTATAGTTGTTTCAATAAGTGTCGCTCAGAATTCTATAACACTTTATGGAATACACACACATGTTAAGTAATTTCAGATATTATGACATAGGAGCACCTGAAGTGATTGGAAGAGCAAGTCAGCAAAAGTGAAGTTGCCGCAAAATAAAAAGACAAGATAAGAAAAGGGAAACTTACTCTCAGTGCGTCAGAGACGTCATTACGGAAGAACTCTACATCGCCACTTGTCACGATGTCATTCCACATCTTCAACGGGGACTATGTGAGCCTCTGAGAACACCTCCCTCTGACTTCTACAGCCTCTGCCTCGATCATCGAGTTTGCGCGCTTCGAATCCGAATGCGCATTCGAAAGAGCCAATGCTATCGAGGGTGAAAACGACAGGGCATGAGAATTTTATCGTGGGGTCAAATTTTAAAGGATCGTATACTCGGGTCAAAATTGAAAAAGAAGTTCCCCCATTTTTTTCCTTCGTAAACTTTAATTGTTGAAGAAAATGATTTTAAACGATAAAGAAATAATTGGAATCAGACTAATCTTAACGGACTATATACAGAGACAACCTGACACTCAAATCTCAATCACCTCAAGAGCTGGGCCGTTTCTCATTGGTGAAAACGACAACAAAAGGCCAATCATTCTCGTAGCACCAAACGACGTCGTCTCTTCTCATTACCCCACAAAACCTTCTGACCATGGCGCGTTTGTAACACGTACCAATTACATCCTCACATGACCACAATAAAACCTTGATTTCAAATACCTGTTCTTAAAATCCGCGTGAGATAAACCATATAAGCAATTATTTATTTTGTTTTCAATTTTATTTATTCATTATTGTAACAATCATCCATATTACAGTACAAACGAGAAGGTGTTCTCGCGTTTCTTTGAAAATCCGATAAATTTTCATTTTCCCTTTATTTGTCTCGGTAGATCTTTTCGCGCTCGATCGCCATGGGCGTGTGGGAAGCTTTTCTCAATTGGCTTCGGAGGTACAATCAATTTCTTACTCTCTCTGATCTGTTTTTGTTGTTGTTTGGTTGCAGAGAAAGTTTAGAAAATGCATATCATTCCATTCTATGTTCTAGATTCAGCTGCGGGAATAATCAATTTTGATTTCCTGTTAGACCAGTGGACACAATTTTGTTTTTCGTCGATAAAAAAAAATGTAGATTTCGCAGAGCTCTCGGGATTTCTTGCTGTTCGTCTGGTTGCCGAGAAAATGATGAGAGAACGAAAACGGAATAACTTAATTACGCTTAACCTTGGCTGTAAACTAGAGCTAGTCGAGTCTTTGAATCTCGATTTCTGAAGTTTGCTAGTTAAATTCACGGTATTAACAGATTCTAGGCTGTTTTCCATTTCTACAGCCTTTTCTTCAAGCAAGAGATGGAATTATCACTAATTGGTCTCCAAAACGCTGGAAAGACATCGCTCGTAAATGTCATCGCCGTAAGTGAATGAATCTGCAAGAAGAATTGTTTGTTTTTCTTCCTATCTATTAATTGAATTCTGATATGCTTTGTTTTTGTCTTTTTTTTTCTTTTTCGAAACTTAACTCAAGACTGGCGGATATAGCGAAGATATGATCCCAACGGTACGCAATTGTTCTCAAAGATTAATAATCACTCCGAGATTCTATGAATCTCTCCGATCTCATATCGCCTTTGGGTTTCGTTCTCTCTGTTTTACAGGTGGGATTCAACATGAAGAAAGTCACCAAAGGGAATGTGACCATAAAGCTGTGGGATCTCGGAGGACAACCGAGGTTTCGCAGCATGTGGGAGCGATATTGCCGTGCAGTTTCGGCCATTGTGTATGATCTCTCAAACCCACCTTTGCTTATCATTTTCCTTTCAAACTTTTCTCTACGAGGCATTTTTGATTGACTACTTTTTTTTATATAGTTATGTCGTGGACGCTGCTGATAATGAGAACTTGTCCGTGTCGAGAAGCGAACTTCACGACCTGTTGAGTAAGCCTTCACTGAGTGGAATTCCATTGCTGGTCCTGGGAAACAAAATCGACAAGCCGGGATCTTTGTCTAAAGAAGCTATGACAGAACAAATGTAAGTCGAGACTCCAATATATCGAATCGAAATATGACAATCTAGTTATCATTGTCTTGACCCTGATGTAATTATCTCCCAGGGAACTGAGGTCCATTGCTGACAGAGAAGTTTGTTGCTTCATGATATCTTGCAAGAACTCAACCAATATTGATTCTGTTATCGATTGGCTTGTAAAGCACTCGAAATCGAGCAGTTGATCGCGCTCCGACCGAGACAAGACTGGCTTTGTCTTCATTCTTTTTCTGGCGCCCGTAGGCAGTTTCCTCTCCAAGAGAACCTTGTATTGTTTGGGAGGTAGACATTGTTTTTTTTTTCTTGTTTGTTGTGATATTCATGTGTGGTCGTGATCAAATTATCTAACTTTTTACCGAGTTTTTATGTGTAAAACATGATTTTTTTTTATGCTGTAAGAAAAATTATTCACCGGGGTGCATGGTGTATAAAGATTTTTTTTTTTTTTTTTCACTTCCCACATGAGTTAAAAGACCATGGTAAAATGACGAGTTTGGTGACAATAATTAATGTAGTTTAACGAACTGCATTAAATCACTACTAACAAACAAAATTAAAGAACCTTATATGATTAGACCAGCTGCCAAAGTGCCGCTGAGACCTTGCATGAATCAAGCAAACTTTGGAGCTTTCGAAAAACATCTACTTGCCCCAAAAACAAAAATTGAGTATAACTCCTAAAGAATAAAAGGATTGTTTCAAAAGTATGACTAAAATATCTATGACGGTGGGTGTTCATTATAAACAGTTTTTTCATAATATATTTGTCAATAAATGCAGTTTTCATGATATATGTTATCATTGGAATAAAACCTTAATAGATAATAGGAAAAAGACATAATTAGTTATACTTTTGAAATAATCACCTTTGCAAAAAACTTAATATAGAAGACTTTTTAAAATTTTCCACATTTATATCATAAAATATTTAATATTAGGTATAAATGTCGCCATTAATTTTCACGTGACATGCATGCATTAAGTTTTTCTTAAATTTCCTTGCGAAATTCAAAATCTTAAGTAAATGGAGTGGACCAAATATATTGACTTTTGTCAAACCAAAATAGCCCCAAACAAACGTGAAGAGACCAGACCACGAACTGCTAGTCTATGACGGACCTTCTTCATCGTTGACGTTGTCTGTATCTATAAGGAGAAAAATGAAACTGAAAATGAAAATTTTCATAATTTCCTAATCCTAGCAAATAAATATTGTTTAACATTACATTTGATTACTTTTCCTGCTGGAGCAATTAGTACTTTATTTTGAGAACTCTCTGCATAAGTTTTAGAGAAGTTATTTGATTTTACAAAATGGAGAAATAGTTTTAGAGAAACTTAAAATACCGAATTTCAAATTTTTGCAGGAATTTTCCAAAATTGTTTCTTAATAAGCAAGAATTTTGAATTGGGGTTGGCCTTCAGTCAGAGTTTCATATTTTTCTAATTTATTATAAATTATTTTAAATGAACATTGTTATACCATTATTTTCACATGGTATAAATAACACCCCGAACGTAAAAAATGATATATCAAGTACATACAGCAAACTCACACGCCAAACTCCGGATCAACATTATGTCTCTCAAATAAGCTCTTAAAAGAGACTCTCAAAACATGTTTTCAAGCTAGACTCCTTGACAAATCTTCAAGACAAAGCCATAAACTTGACCACTCAGTCGGCTAAAGAAAATGATCACTCGGCCGACCAAAATAGAAGACCACCCGAATTACCAAAGAAATGACCACCTGGCCGGCCAAAAAAGAAGACCACCCGACCATCTTCACTCGTCAAAAACCACCCGGTCATCTTCACTCGGCCAAATCCACCCGGTCATCTTCACTCGGCCAAGATCATCCGGTCGTCTTCACTCGGCCAAGAACACTCGGCAATCTTCACTCGGCCAAAACCACCCGGTCATCTTCACTCGACCAAGTTCATCCAGACGTCTTCACTCGGCTAAGACCACCCGACCGTCTTCACTCGGCCAAGACCACCCGGCCATCTCCACCACCCAACCAAGTACGTTTCACCAAACCATTGGCTCCTATAAATATCTCACTCATTCACAACACAAGGTAACTTTTTCTCAACTTGTCAAAATTCTAAAAAAAATCACAATATCTCTCTCTCTCTCTAGAAAACACAGAGACGTGTACAATTTGTTCACCAAGAACACAATACAACACGACTAATGTTGAGCGTCGGAGGACGCGCCGAGGGAAAACCATCCGCGTCCCTCTAGATTCACATTTTCTTGTGGTTAGGTGAAAGTGCAAGGATTCGAAGACCCGGCGAAGAACGTGGAAGATCTGAAAACCCGGACACTCGAAGATCCAAAGAACACGATGAACGTGAAAAACACGAACCTGTGAAAAACACGGAGAACGTGGAAGATTTAAATGGTTGAAGACTTAAAGAAGCAAAGACTCAATAACTCAACGAAGAGCGTGAAGACCACGATGAACGCGAAATATCGCCAAGACAACAAGCGATTCTTAGTGCTAATCCAAAAACGCGATTAACAAACATGATGATAAACATATCACAAGGCAAAAACGAAATTATGCATCAAATGAAGTGGACCCACATCCATAGTCATGTTTGACGATGTGAACTAAAGAAAAAATTGCCTTAGTTCATGACCGGTTGTGGACGAGACCCATGATCTTTAGGCCAAGCCTGACTTTGACTATTAGTCGTCCACCGACATATGTTGAAGGCAAATAACAAACCCAATCATGAAGGCGGAACATGGTGGAGAGGGAGGGATGAATTTTTTTAATTGACGTGAGCTTTGTAATTGTTTGGTAGAGAAGAGAAAAAGAAAGTAAGAAGGATTTTGAGAGATTGTGAATTTATCGGGCTTACAATTTTTAATTCTTTCAATTTTTGAAGGAAAAAGAAATAAATAAGAAAAAGGTTATTATTTTTTTCTTTTTTACAAATATACCCTATAAACCATTCATTCATCCATCATTTTTTCCTTCTACCAAACATATTAAAAAAATTATTTGATCATTTCTTTTCTTTTCCTCTGTAAGAGAATCTATTTATTCCTTCTCAATCTTTCCTACTAAACAAGACTCAAATAAAGAGAAAAGTTTCAACGTATTAAGTGAGACGAAAGTGTCAACATACCAAGTGAAGATGCTTATGTCAACCGGTGTCATGTGAACCTCGGCGTTCCACCAGCCATCAATGTCCCATATCCATTAACATCTATAGGCTGTATCCAGAACGAGTGTCCTAGATTCACGGATGTCCTTGACCAAATTCACCCTTAAGCTCGCATCGCGAAAAATACTCAACTTATTCTTCAGTGCGTCTTGAGATTACCTAGGCATCTCAACCCACCTTCTCAAAGACACATCATCAACCAAAAATCATCTCGTCGGCACCATATATGATGTTGTGGGATAACAAACACTTAAAAACCGCCAACCATCAAAGTGAGTTAGCAGGAAGATAATTGATGCTTTCACACTACGAACTACGATTATTAATGAAAATTTGTGCAAACCAACTTCGACGATAAAGACGAGGACGATTAATTATTAACAATGTCACTAGTACTTTTTTTTTTCTTCTTCTTTTCATGTCAGCACTTTTTGTATTATTCTCACCAATTTGTCGTTGTGCCTTCGTTAGATAGCCGCGGCGATAATTCTTATCTTTTTAAATACACTATTAAGTTCTCGTTAATTAAAAAAGCATTGCTATAAGAAATAATTTTTTTAATGTTTTCACAATCTTTTTAGATTTGTTAACTATTTTGAGCTCTATTTAAATATATTTACTAATCCATGATTTAATTTATAAGAAAAATAGTTGGTTAACTTTTTTAAATAACGCTTTTATTTCAAAAAGGATTTAAAATATACGCTATTTTCAAATGTTGCACGTTATTTTCGTAGTTTTCCCTAAAATAAATAGAGTAGCTAAAGAGAAAATAAATATAATTTCAGGTATTTATTGTTTCGATTGTTAACCCAATAATATCTCTTAACCATCTGTAATTATGTATATTTAGAGGATGTATTTGGTCTCTAATAAGTAACATGGTTACACTGTAAATTTCGAAATTTCAAGAGTACATCGTTAATAAAATTATATGAATATAGGAAAGCCCATAAATTTTGCCAAAAATAACCCCTAAAAACTTATTATCTCTTAACCGTTGTACCTTTAGATGGGAAATTGCCTCATCTACTACCAAAACAATAACTTTTTCAAATTTCCCACCAAAACCATAATTTGGACAAAAATGCCACTAATTCAAATATACAACTACCATTTTACCCTCCACTTAAATTTTTCTTACAACCCACACCAACTCTCCATATCCCGCTCATATCTCACATTAATCCATGACTCTCTCTCTCTCTCTCTCTCTCTCTCTCTCTCTCTCTCTCTCTCTCTCTCCCCCCGTCGGTCTCTAAAACCCTCGGCGTCTCTAACTCCACGACACTCAAACGTCACGCAGAGTCAAACGCCTACGAGACCCAAACGCCCACGAGTTCGTCGTCCAAGACCAGCCCGCGCAGAAGATCGTCGTCCAAGACCAGCTTGCACACAAGGTTTGTCTCGCATTTCTTCATTTCCCATAAATTTCATGGTTCAAAAAGTTCAAGTTCTATATCATTTTGATAGTTTAAAGAGATTCAAATGTTCTGTTTGGTCTGGGTATGTTCACCAGTTAGTATGAAATCGTCAACAATGTTCATCAATTGTTGACTTCATATGTCAACAGTGGACGTCAACTGTTGGCATATGAAGTCAACAAATAATGATTTTTGTTGACTTCAGATGTCAATAATGGACGTCAACTGTTGACATCTGAAGTCAACAAATAATTAATAACTCTGCCTATGTTTTTTGTACGCAGTGATGGCGGCTATTTATTTATTATTCAAGCACAGTGGAACTTGGGTTGAACCTGGTTGTTATCATGAGAATGGATCTTTCGGAATCATGGTGTCGTATGAAGTTAACTTCGCTAGTTTGATGCAAATCATTTACGCGAATTTGGGCAAATCACCATCCACTCATACCATTGGTGTTGCATACGCGATGGCTGGTGCCATGAAACCTGTTGAGATAACCAACGACGCTACGTTAGAAGGTTATTTATATTTGAGGAAGATGAGAGAAGATGACACGGAGAAATTACAATTGATATTGGAAATAAATGAAATTCCATCCAGGCTCGATTCTCCAGGGGTTGGATCCACTCGCAATAGCCGTGATAGTGGTTGCGTTGGAAACCCGCCTAGAAGAGTTTCCGACATGCCATCCATACCCGAGGAGGGGTGTGATTCGGTTCCAACTCCTGATTCGGTAATTCGTGGTACGTTCGGATTGGATGACATTAGGTTGTCAGACTATGAGACACAACGACAACAACAATGACAACGACAATACTCTCCACCACGAAACTCGCCTCCACCTATAAATTCCCGATCCCCTCCTCCACCACGAAACTCTCCTCCTCCACCACGCAACTCCCATCCCCCATCACGATCCCCTCCTCCACCACGCAACTCCCCTCCGTCACCACAATCCCTTCCTCCACCACGCAACTCCCATCCTCCACCATGCAACTCCCCTCCGTCACCACGATCCCCTCATCCACCACGCAACTCCCCTCATCCACCCCGCAACTCCCGTCCTTCATCACCGTCTACGCCGAATTCACAGAGCGTCCCAAGTTCATCTACTAGGAAAGGCGCAAACATGGATGAAGCTATTATTTTAGATGGTCATTCCCCTTTATTTATTGAGCGACATGCATTGTACAAGGATAAAAAGACTTTACAGAAACACTTGATGTTGTTCGCCATAAACAACAACTTCACGTATAAGACAAAGAACTCGGACAAAAACACATTGCATGTTGTTTGTCTGGGAGAGCATTGTAATTGGGCTGTCCGGGCCGTGAGAAAGGCTAACACGCCCATTTTCCAAATTAGAAGGTAAACTCTCTTTGTTGAATTATGTATGAAATTGAAATAGTGTAATTAGATCTCTGTTTTTTGACATCTACTGTCAATTGTTGACATTTTATGTCAACAAACAGAGGGCTAATTACTCACAGATGTCAATTGTTGACATCAGATGTCAGTTGTTGACATCTGATGTCAATTGTTGACATCTGATGTCAACAATTGACATTAATGTTGAAACTAAGTTTGTTGTGATTTTCATGTTTTAGGTTCGACAACGACCACAGTTGTGCCCTGTGTTAGGAATATTACCCACTTGAAGATAATGAATAAATGATTACTAAATTCGATAATAAGATTACTTTATTAGCATTATATGATTAGTGGGTTGAGTTCTAAATAATTAGAATCAATAACAACTATCTTCCATAGCCTCCGTATTAAACTGAGTCACGTGATGGGTACCTGAGTTCGGGCGGTGAGCTAAAACGAGGTCGATGACTGATATACGCCTGGAAAGCTATATCTAAAGTCATATATGTGGAACACATAGGTGAAGGTTGATCACTATGTGGGAGCATTCTACACTTGTGGTAAGTGTACGACTTAGACAGGTCTTGGTTGTAGATGTGTCGTTTAAGGACCGTTACGACACACTAACCGAGGCCACTATGATGGTCACAGTGAGACTTGATCTAAATCCTGAAGTGATCATGGACACTGGGTTATGTTACTGAGCTCTTTGACTCATTCGCTAAAAGGCTATTCATGCTAATCACAGCTTATGTCTTGAGAGTTTTCTCAGAGCATAATTCGAGTGAGAAATGATTTACAGATACGGAATCCAGCCTTCCTGAAAGAAGGTTAATGTTCTCTCACCTAAGGGTTGATTCCAGAACCGATAGATTGCTAGCACTTTCGAAGTAAGTAACGTTCGAAAGAATCTTTCGCTGGGGAAGCAACAATGCTTAGGGCTGATATGTATTAAGAGAAGTATAACGGAAAAATTGACTTCTCTTGACACGGGTTGAACCCGGAGGATCTTGATCACGAACTGCCTATATCAGTGGACACTCGTCACGATGAGTGAATATAATTCTAGTATAAAGGAGAGTTCAGTCTTGGCTTACAATGTGGAGTATTTGACCAAGATTAGATCGATGGAAAAAGAGAAAGGACTATTTCGTCTTTTTCATTACTAGGTCCATAGTCCCTGATTCGGCTCTGATAAAGGCGGATAAGAACTTTCGTATAATAATGTTTATCATTATTAATCTCACTTGCTGTAATTGTGATTGACAACATTAATTCTGGAAAACGGGTATTCGCAGAATTAAATAAATATTTATGGTAGAATTGTTTATTTATTGTTTGATCAAGTAAATAAACAATTAGTAATTATTTGTTTATTGTTGGACCAAGTAAATAAATAATTAATTGAGTTTTAAGCAATTGGGCCTTGCACAAAATATGAAAATCGGATTTAGGGTTTTGGCACTAGGGTGTTGCGCAGATCCCCTTGGCCGTGTGCCATCAAATCCGAATTTCATGATATTGGTATTTACCAATATTTTCTCTTTAGTTGTTTAAATAAAGGAGAGATAATAATATAAGATATCGTCCTATATTTTTTTCCTTATTTAAAGGAAAGTATTTAGGAGAATATATGAGAATATATTTAAAGGGAAATAATATATTCTCCTTTATTATCTCACTAAATAAAATATTCTCTATTTAAATAGAGAATGATATCCCATAGATATTGATCTGATGGATGAGAGAAAAAGTATGATTCACTTGTTGAGATCCAAGGGCCTAGATTTAATCCACCAGTGTGAACACAATAAATGGAAATAAAATATTCTGGAAGATTCCATGAATATCTCATTTTACTACTATAAATAGGGGTTCACGAGAAGGCAAAAATAAGCAATTTTTTAGAAAAATTTTGTGCACCCTAGCCTACCTTGGCCGTGCTCTTCTGCCTCTCCCTCCCCTCGGAAATTCGTTTCCATTCTTAGTAAAATAAGAGCGAGATCTCGAAACACCTAGTTTCGTGATCTAGTGAGATAAAGACTGTGCCCACTCATCTTTCTTATTCGTCTCGGAGATTACGTTTCGGAAGACTAAGGTGTCATCCTCGAGTCCTTCATCAAGACGACGCAAGGAGTACGCGATTGGTTTAGGAGCGTTCTGTAGCTGAACCGAAAATCAATGTAAGTATTCGTTTTTCGCTCAAATCGGTTGCTTGATAAATATGCTCTCGTGAATTAAATTAATTAAACATAACTAGATCTTGTTAATTATAACCATAGTTTAATTAGCTTATGATCAGCGTTATTAATTATTTTTCCGCATTAATATGGTTATATGGTGGAATCATCTCAAACGAGTCGCATCAGAACGATTGTTCGTGTCCGATACGCGCTCGATTCCCCGACAAGTGGTATCAGAGCTAGATGTTATGATTAATTAATCGATTCGTTCTTGTAATTAATTTAAATATGATTTGAATGAAATTATATGTGGATGTGAATTTCATGCAATTCAATATATGATATGTGGATTGTGATTCGTGGTTTGATCGTAGAATATTTGATTCTCGCTTTTCTAGATTTTTTGTAAACCCGAAATTCAAAGGGTATAGAATTTATGTAATTATTATTATTATTGTTGTAATCTGATGGTGCGACGTTCTTGATCACGACGATCGGCGAGAGACGAACACACAACGAAGAAACATGACGGACGAAGAAAGCCTCCACGACTACGCCACAAGAAAACTTGTCACAAAATTTTGTGACAAGTTTCGGCCGTCCTCTTTGTGCCGGGCCGCGCCCTCATGGCGGCGGCGGTCCGGTGTAGCCTCAAGTCTAATCTTGACCTAGGTCAAGATTAGAGGATTCGTTCGAGCCTCAGCCCGGAAACCCTAGTGGGCCCACTCATTAAAAAAAAATTACTGAAAAAAAAAATTTAGTTTTAAATGTTTTATTTAATTAATTGTATGGGCTGAGTCCTTATGATTTTTTATTTAAAACATTACAAAATAAATTATTATGATATCGATTTATTTTAAATGAGACATTAGAATGGGCCCCTACTTAATTAATTTTTTTTCGATAAAAAAATTAGAAAAATTAAATAATTTGATATTGATTTATTTTTCTAAGGGTCATAAGAATGGGCCCAATTGAATCCATGGGCCAATATGATTGAGCTCATCTTGATTTACTTTATAGAATCAAATAGGAAACGATCAATCCGAATCAAACCATTCTTGCATGCTCTTGCTTGTTTATTTAATTACTATGACATGCTTGTATGCTATAACTTAGATCATGTATCGTATGTTAATGGTTGTCATGAGCTTTCATTCATTAAAATTATCTAATTGGATTAGGATAGTTAATTAATGAATGAGTTGAACGGATCGGAGAGCTCTGTCACCAAGCCGATAAGAGGCTAAGCTGAGAGGTACTTAAGAAGACCTAGTGTCTCACCTTCTCTACTGGGAGCTTTTCCGTGATGGAATACTTTTAGGATAATCAAGACTAGATGTCACGAATTCCTAATCACTAAGCTATATCGAAACATCTGTTTTTAAGGGTAGCTTAGAAACACACGAGTTTTTAATATGACTTAGTTAACTCGAGTGGATCACCTAGATTAAAGTTAATGCTAGGAAAATTAAAATACTGAAAGTATATTGAGTCGTAGGTCTCCAACATTGACACAACACCGTGAGGATGAAAGATCCCCTCGTGACCGGCGGTTTTCTAAACATGGTGGTCAGTTCCATTCGGAATGGCTTTTCTGATTCCAATACCAAGGTTGTGTCTCTGACGATAGGTGAGAGGGTTGATCTCTGCGTGTACTAGTTACGCTAGTGCGTATGAGCTAGATTTCTTTCACTGAAATGTTGGGTTGACTCATGCATGAACCAACCTGTGGTTGCTCATGTGGTCAAAGATTCCTATAAAATTGGTAGTTAGTGAGCATAGTTATGAAGGTGCATGTACTATGATTGCTCACTAATCTGAGATGGTTCTCATTTTCACTAGGTGCACTCCGTTACGTCACCAGAGTGAAACGGACTGTGGCTATTAGTCGAATTACCTTGGAATATAAAAACTGGGTTTATTTGATTAGTATTTTATCCCGTGCATGTTTGCATTATAGTTTTTATTTCCTAAATTATATTGATAGTTGTTTCTTTTCATATTACTAGTAAATGTGCTTTTATGTTTTTAGTAATCATGTCGAACCCTATTATGGCCCTGTTGTCGAAAGACGTCCTGACTGGAGATAACTTCCCTAAGTGGAAGTCGAATCTCAACATTGTGCTTGTGAGTGAAAGCATTCGCTTTATCCTCACTGAAGACAGACCTCATCTTCCTGCTCATGGTGCCTCCAAGAACTTGAGGAAGGACTATGACAAGTGGACTACTGCCAATAACAAGGCGGTGGCTTACATGCTCGCAAGCATATCTGATGCGTTGCGAACTAAGATGGAAGGGAATGAGACAACTGTGGAGATCCTTGACTCGTTGCAACAAATGTTTAGGATGCAAAGCGAGCAAGCCCGTATTGAGCTCACCCGTAAGTGCACTAGCACTAGGATGACTGCGGGAACTCCGGTGAGGGATCATGTAATGAAGATGACTAACTACTTCACCGAAGCTGAACTCCACGGGGCACAAATGGATGAGGTTACTCAGGTGGGAATAATCATGAATTCCCTTTCGAGTGACTTCATACAGTTTACGTCCAACTACATCATGAACAAGGTGACGTATGGACTGTCTCAGCTGTTGAATGAACTACAAACTTTCGAGTCTATCACTCGACATGGGAAGAACAAATGGTCAGCTCTCTATGCTGACAAGAGTTCTTCGCCTAAAACCAAGAAGAAGTTGATTTCTGGTGCTGAGTCATCTAAGGCACGTCCGAATACTTCAAAGGGGAAAGGTCCCGCTAAGAAGGAAAGGAAGAACTTCAAGAGAAGTGGAAAAGGAAAAGAAAAGAAGCGAGAAAGCATTGGTAAATGTCACCACTGCAACACTGAAGGCCATTGGAAGAGGCATTGTCCTTTGTACTTGGCTGAGCTTGAGAAAAACAAGAAGAATGCTGATATGGTACCTTAAAATTCATGATTAAAGATATCCTAAAAATGTTTTGAGGATAATTATTCATGAGCATACTTCTTTTCTTGTTGCAGAGCAGATCTGATGGAGCACACGTGTGTAGACGAGCTTGCTGAACAATGTCGGATTCAAGCCCGAAATGTAGAGAAGCTCATGCTCCGTTTGAAGATCTAATTTCCCGCTAGTTTTATTACTTTCATTTTTGGATTTATTTTTGAACATGGGATGTGTCATTTAATAATCCGAGGTTTTCTGGACTGTAGCCTTTATGGTTATTCCTGAAAGGATGAATCTTTCTTTCTTTATGTTTTATTACATTATTTATGAACACATGGTTGTGTCTTTAAATATTTCCTTCTATAATTGAATGCCTTGATTGCTTTTATGATATTTGAATATGCATGAATGCTTATGTCTTTATGAAAAAGATATAGAATATGAAGGTCACGTTTTTCTTTTCGTATGCTATATAGAAGCACAATAAATAAATATAAATATTTTCTAAGTTATTATCTCTGTTAGAATTTAATTAGCTTTTATTGCTTCATTAAATTCTTATGTTGAATATGTTTTATTGTTTAAGAACTATTTAGAGCTTTGAAAGCGTCTAAATAATTATGACCATTATTCGACAATGACTTGTGCGAATAATAAGTAATAAAGGAGACACAACTAAGAGTTAGTGTTGATGATGAATTAAATTAGTGGGGGCTTCCTTAATTGGAACTTAATCACTAATATTCGTATTGATTGAGTGGGAGCATCCTTGAATGGAACCTAGCCACTCTAGATTTATTGATTGAGTGAGAGCATCCTTAATTGGAACCTAGCCACTCTAAAATTCAATAATCGAGTCGGAGCATCCTTAGCTGGAACCTAGCTACTCTTATTCATTGACATAGTGGGAGCATCCATAAATGGAACCTAGTCACTAAATAACAAATATATTGAGTGGGAGCATCATTAATTGGATTCTAGTCACTATTGTTCAATAAAAGAGTGAGAGCTTTCTTTAATGAAATCTAGCCACTTGTTGTTCAATAAATAGCAACATCCTTCATAGGATTAAATCCATCTTTCAATGGCTTCCTTAACCGGAATGTATATGCTATTATTCAATGATTAAAGTGGAAGAGTAATCAATGATTACCTTGCCACATAAATCAATGAATTGAAAGGAAGGATAATTTTGAATTATCTTGTCGTTAAAATCAATAACCTAGTGGGAGCATCCTAGAATGGATCCTTGTCACTCTCATCAGCAATAAACTTTCCTTAAATGGAAAGACATGATCTTGAGATATCACTCTCGATCATACTAACTTGTCTGAAAGTTATTAGCCCATATTTAATAGATCTGCATGTTAAGCTATTAGCTTAAAAGAATAGAGAGATCTATAAAAGGATTAATGAAATGGTTTAAGCTTTAATAAGCTATAAGGTAAGGGATTGAGCCCTTAAGGAGAGACATTATCATCAATGATACTATTCTTTCTGATACCACGAACCACTTCATTAGGGATCTTCAAAATTGAAGATGAACTGTCATTTGAGGATGAAGTTCCAATAACATAAAGACATGGATCGAAGTAGTTATACTACTAAACCTTTTGAAATATGAAAGGTAGATCCTAAGTACTTAACAAACTAATCATGATTGTACATGGATGTTTGTTATAATCAATATTTTGAGAATGATCGATAAATATAGCTCCTAAACAAGTGTCATGAATAAAGTCATTACTATTATAGTTCTAGACCTCATTATGACACAAGTAAATTGACTGAGCTAACTGTTTCTAAAAATTAAATTTAGAAATGACATGCTCGTTCCATTATGTTTCAAATATACTTATTGATATAAGGTATGAGCTTAATGTTGATGCTATTGACATTGTCTTTATAAAATGACTAATATTTAGACCTTAGACAATGTCGTATTTCCGAGAATAACTACATGTGTTGTAAACACTGTAATTTCTGGAAATAGTGAGATACTTAGTTATTTAAATATAGTAGATCCTTAAAGTCCTATGTATATATATTGAATATGAACACGACAAACAAGGATGAACTATAAATAACCAAGTAATGGAAATAGGTCAATAAAGTTCTTATTTAAACACGTTCAATAAATCACACTATAGTAAGTGGTGATGAGATCAAACCATGCAATGGTGCAACCTGTTTTTGCACCAAAGGGATGTACACCTTGATAGAGAGACTTGTTATCTTTAGATATAAAGTCTGGTGTATAATCTAAAGGTATGCGAGGTGTTAATTTGTTCTAAAGTAAATTTATTTACTATGAAAAATTTGACTTGACCTTAAATGGTAAGTCAAAGATCACTTGCAAAAATGCATGAACTAAAATAATATGAAAATGGGACATATGTCAGATCGACATAAATGGTAGAGTAAAGATAAAAGTGGGAATCCATATGATGGAAATCTCAATCCTGGGTCAAGGTCTAAACCGTCTATAATGATGGCAAAGAATTAAATTTGCTGAAGGAAACTTATCTTCTCTGGTCAAAGTGGGAGATTGTTAGGAATATTGCCCACTTGAAGATAATGAATAAATGATTACTAAATTCAATAATAAGATTAATTTATTAGCATTATATGATTAGTGGGTTGAGTTCTAAACAATTAGAATCAATAACAACTATCTTCCATAGCCTCCGTATTAAACTGAGTCACGTGGTGGGTACCTGAGTTCGGGCGGTGAGCTAAAACGAGGTCGATGACTGATATACGCCTGGAAAGCTATATCTAAAGTCATATATGTGGAACACATAGGTGAAGGTTGATCACTATGTGGGAGCATTCTACACTTGTGGTAAGTGTACGACTTGGACAGGTCTTGGTTGTAGATGTGTCGTTTAAGGACCGTTACGACACACTAACCGAGGCAACTATGATGGTCACAGTGAGACTTGATCTAAATCCTGAAGTGATCATGGACACTGGGTTATGTTACTGAGCTCTTTGACTCATTCGCTAAAAGGCTATTCATGCTAATCACAGCTTATGTCTTGAGAGTTTTCTCAGAGCATAATTCGAGTGAGAAATGATTTACAGATACGGAATCCAGCCTTCCTGAAAGAAGGTTAATGTTCTCTCACCTAAGAGTTGATTCCAGAACCGATAGATTGCTAGCACTTTCGAAGTAAGTAACGTTCGAAAGAATCTTTCGCTGGGGAAGCAACAATGCTTAGGGCTGATATGTATTAAGAGAAGTATAACGGAAAAATTGACTTCTCTTGACACGGGTTGAACCCGGAGGATCTTGATCACGAACTGCCTATATCAGTGGACACTCGTCACGATGAGTGAATATAATTCTAGTATAAAGGAGAGTTCAGTCTTGGCTTACAATGTGGAGTATTTGACCAAGATTAGATCGATGGAAAAAGAGAAAGGACTATTTCGTCTTTTTCATTACTAGGTCCATAGTCCCTGATTCGGCTCTGATAAAGGCGGATAAGAACTTTCGTATAATAATGTTTATCATTATTAATCTCACTTGCTGTAATTGTGATTGACAACATTAATTCTGGAAAACGGGTATTCGCAGAATTAAATAAATATTTATGGTAGAATTGTTTATTTATTGTTTGATCAAGTAAATAAACAATTAGTAATTATTTGTTTATTGTTGGACCAAGTAAATAAATAATCAATTGAGTTTTAAGCAATTGGGCCTTGCACAAAATATGAAAATCGGATTTAGGGTTTTGGCACTAGGGTGTTGCGCAGATCCCCTTGGCCGTGTGCCATCAAATCCGAATTTCATGATATTGGTATTTACCAATATTTTCTCTTTAGTTGTTTAAATAAAGGAGAGATAATAATATAAGATATCGTCCTATATTTTTTCCTTATTTAAAGGAAAGTATTTAGGAGAATATATGAGAATATATTTAAAGGGAAATAATATATTCTCCTTTATTATCTCACTAAATAAAATATTCTCTATTTAAATAGAGAATGATATCCCATAGATATTGATCTGATGGATGAGAGAAAAAATATGATTCACTTGTTGAGATCCAAGGGCCTAGATTTAATCCACCAGTGTGAACACAATAAATGGAAATAAAATATTCTGGAAGATTCCATGAATATCTCATTTTACTACTATAAATAGAGGTTCACGAGAAGGCAAAAATAAGCAATTTTTTAGAAAAATTTCGTGCACCCTAGCCTACCTTGGCCGTGCTCTTCTGCCTCTCCCTCCCCTCGGAAATTCGTTTCCATTCTTAGTAAAATAAGAGCGAGATCTCGAAACACCTAGTTTCGTGATCTAGTGAGATAAAGACTGTGCCCACTCATCTTTCTTATTCGTCTCGGAGATTACGTTTCGGAAGACTAAGGTGTCATCCTCGAGTCCTTCATCAAGACGACGCAAGGAGTACGCGATTGGTTTAGGAGCGTTCTGTAGCTGAACCGAAAATCAATGTAAGTATTCGTTTTTCGCTCAAATCGGTTGCTTGATAAATATGCTCTCGTGAAGTAAATTAATTAAACATAACTAGATCTTGTTAATTATAACCATAATTAATTAGCTTATGGTTATATGGTGGAATCATCTCAAACGAGTCGCATCAGAACGATTGTTCGTGTCTGATACGCGCTCGATTCCCCGACAAGTGGTATCAGAACTAGATGTTATGATGTCAACAATTGACGTCAACTGTTGACATTAGATGTCAACAATTGACGTCAACTGTTGACATCTAGTGGATGAATTTAAATTTAGTTCTTCACTTAGGCATGCAATTCACAACATTACACATATATAAAACATAGTGTAAATAGACATATTAAGCAGTTTCAGGCATTCAAGTCATACAAAAACCCATACACAAATATAAATATTACGAAGTTTAGACCAATGATGTGGGGAATTCATCGTCAGAGTCATTTCTTGTTAATCCTCATCTCTTATAGTAGAGTAGTTCTTCTCTCTGGATTTTCAGCATAAATAGTCGTGTCCCCTTGGGCACGACTTCCATAAAATCTCATTTTTTTCTTCAACTGAGTCTCCCAGTCGTCTGGGCCGGCCCAAACTCACCGGGGGCCCTAGGCGAATCAATATTTTGGGGCCCTAAAATATTAATAAAAAATTAAATTTTCAGGGTAAAAAATGTAATTTTTTTAAAAAATGGGCCAAAAGTGTAAATTTTTAGGGTAAAAAATGTAAATTTTCTTAAAAATAAGCAAAAAGTGTAAATTTTTGGGGCCCATCCACATATGGGACCCTAGGCCTGGGCCTAGCTCGCCTTAGCCCAGGGCCGGCCTTGCCAGTCGTCTCCGATGATTTCTTTTATAACCCTTTCGAGACACATGATCGGACCCGATTCAGTCTCACTACAAAAAGTATCCAAGTAGTACCATATGTACTCAGCTTGGCTCATTTGAAACTCAGTGAGTTGTGCATCACCGAGTTCCGATCCGCTTGCTTTATTAACATCAATTGACTACATTTTTAGTAATTGTCTACAATTATACGTATGGATGTCTACAATCATAAAAAATAATAACCGAAAATCAACTTTGCTTGGCATCAAAATGTACCTCATTTTTAGAACATTTTCTCTTTCGGGGCTCGAAGTCGTCATAGCTTGTCACCAGAGATTCAATGAAGTGTTTTTCTGACATTTCTGCATTTTTTTGACAATATTAGAGTCAACAACGTTCATTATTTGTTGATTTCAAATGTCAACAGTTGACGTCCATTATTGACATCTAATGTCAACAACTGATGAGAGAAATTGACATCTAAACTCTACAGAGTTCATCAGTTGTTGACATTAGATGTCAACAATTGACGTCCAACTGATGAACTCTGTAGAGTTTAGACGTCAATTTCTCTCATCAGTTGTTGACATTAGATGTCAATAGTTGACGTCCACTATTGACATCTAATGTCAACAACCGATGAACTCTGAAAATTCTTAACATACCCTAACAATATCCTAAAATCTTAACCACAAAATTTAGGGAAAAAGCGAAACGAACCTTGTGCGCGTTCTGATCTTGGACTAAATCTGGAGTTTTGAGTTTGGCATTTGGATCTCGTCGGCGTTTGGGTCTCGTCGGCGTTTGGGTCCTCGGGCTCCTGGGTTTCTTGGGTCTGGTGGCTTTGGGGTAAAGAAAGAGAAAGAGAAAGAGAGAGATCGGGAAAAAAATAGTCCGACGAGGGGACAGAGAGAAGAGAGAAGAGAGAGTGAGAGGAAGAGATAGATTGACGAGAAGAGAGAATAAGAAGAAGGAGAGATAAGACTGACGCGAAGAGAGAGAGCCAAATAGAGTGATGGTGAGATTGTAAGAATGTAAGAAGTGAATGGTAAATAGGTAATTTTGCAGAGGTGTTAGTGGCATTGATGTCCAAATTATGCATTTGGTGGAAAATATGAAAAAGTTATCATATAGGTAGTAGTTGTGGTAATTTCCCAAAAAGATTTAGAGGATGTATTTGAAGTATCTAATATATATCACTGGTTAAACTATAAATTTCAAAATTTTGAGGGTACATCATAAAAATTATATGAATATAGGAAAGCATAAATTTTGCCAAAATAACCCCCACCAAATTTTAAAGCGCCACGCGGCGCGAAACCATTACGGGTAATAAAAAATAATATATTTTATGTTTTAAAATTTCATTTTTGGAGCATAAATTGGTATTTCTTATTTTCTCTTTACAGCATAACCCACGCAGCAACCAAAAATGGCTTCTTCAGCTCACTCTCACCGCCTCTTCTGTCTAATGGCCAAGAAAGAAACTGAGGAAAAATCAGAGAGAGAGAGAGAGAGAGAGAGAGAGAGAGAGACCGAGAGAGATAGTTACTCGTTTAACGAGTGGTCTTATTGCGTATGAACTCGAAACCTTTCACCGATTTCGTTGCCTCTTTCCTCTTTCCGTTTGACGACCGAGTAAAGGTCAGTGATGAAAAAACTATCGCCACAACTCTGTTCTCTATTTCTTTTGTCTAAATTTTTTATTTGTTCTATTTCAAGGTCGATTGTGTAAACTAATATCGGTGGTTTTGATTACTTTGTTTTTGCTCGTCGACGTGATTTCGATATGTTTTGGGATTCCAGTGAAGTGCTGAAATTCATTTAATGATTTTGCCTGTGTGTTTCTGTTTAGCTCCGAGCTTTATGTTTTGGTAGGGTTTAACCGGTTTTGACACTGAATTTGTATACATAGGGTTTGATATAAAAAGTCACAGCGTATATGAAAGAAACCGTTCGAGCACGATCCCATGGCAGGAAAGGATAGGTATAATTGAGCTTTTGCGCTGTTGTATCTTCAATACAACAAATTGATCTCCAATTGATGTGAGCTTGCTTCAATTACAAAGCCCAAAATTACATGTGAAACGAGCTTATCTATCTATCACTTAAAAACGAATAATTTATTTATGAAATGACTCAAAATTCGTACACCAGTTTGAGCATTTCAGCTGGTAATATTGATCAAATTTTTTTTCTTTTCATTTTTAAATATTGCCTTTGGTTAGTTTGGAAATTGATTGGAACAAAGGAAGCATCATGGGTGTCACAGTTCTTGTAAGTGGTAACTGTAAAAACATACTCCTGTGATTGACAATCAGATTTTTAAAGCCCATTTTTAAGTTCTTAACAAAGTGGAACCATATTTATTGAAATCGTTATATGGCTTTAATTAGTTTTTGATTTCCTTAGTTTTTATTTCTTTATGTGAGTAAATGGCCATATGATTGATTGATGTAAAATGTGAGGGCATTAAGCTATTTAGCCGATTTACTGCTGTGGTTGGTTGTAAGATTATTCGTAATCAGAGCAAGCTAGTTTGGGATCCTATGTTGAGTTAGCTCAAATTCCCGGTCAGTGAAGTAAATTGACTAACCCTGCCAGCCAGCTTCGGTTGCGTTTAAAATTGTTGGATTTTGTTATTGTATAGCTCTTTTGAGTCGAAATCAACATTAGTTGTCTGTTATATGATTCATCTCTTAAAAAGTAAGTCATGGTGATATTATATTTTTGTTCGCTCTTAGATGTTAACTATTGGAGTCCCCTTTTGTTGAAACAAAAAAGTTATATGTTTGTAATATCAGATTGCCAGAAGCTTTCTTTGTAGGTCTGAGAGAATTGATTTGTTTTCCAATCAAATTTAAGTTGTATAGTAAAATGTCAGGCTAGTGCATTGAAAGTGAGTAAGTTTCATATTGATATGGTGTTTGGAAAGTACATCTGTTTAGTTTCTCTCGGGATTCCGGTTGCTTGATAATAAGATGATATCGTCGGCAGCGGAACTTTGGAAGTGGTCATTTTTTAAACTATTGTTGTGATGTCTCAACAATATAATGCAACATAGTTTCATTCTTTTTCATATATATATATATATATATATATATATATATATATATATATATATGCACACACACACACACACACACACACATCTGGTCACCTTTACAATTGTGATTGAAAATATTTGGTTCGACGGTTTCCTCCTTTACAATTGAAAATATTTGTTTATAAAGATGTGCGCTTGGCTTGATAGAAGGGGTATTAGTAACTTGGGACTTCTTGCACCGTTCCCTATAGTGAAAATCATACCACTAGGCCAAATTTCCGACAGTGTTGACATCCCGTAATCCAATAATTGTCGTCGTAGGCTATTGTTTAAATGTTTGATTGGGGAGTATCCTGTGGCCTGAACAATTGAACTACTCTGAAATGTGTCAATTTATTCTTGAGTGTGTTTTAAGATTTGAAACTACCACATTCCGCGAATGCATATATCAGAGATCATGTTAACTCCAAGGGATCTATCTAGTGGTAAGGACGATCCTTGGACGCAACATTTATGCCATTGGGGTAGTCTCCCGGTCGTGGATTTTAGTTGGGTTTAACCCGGACACCACGGCTATAAAATATATATATATATATATATATATATATATATATATATATATATATATCAGTAATCATGTTTTAGTTATTGCATTAAATTTCAATACTAACCCGGAAATTTTGGTGTCTTGGGCTATAATGCTTAAGAAGAAAGTAATTGGTGTTGTTTTTCGCTGTTCTGGCAGGTTAGTGAGATTCCCGGTGTTCACACATCTGTAATCCTCTTTTGTACCTTAGCATAGAATCTGGCTAGTTTCGTTCGTTGATCGGTTCAAGTTCTGGAGGTGCGATTTCTAATGCTTTCTGTACATTTTGTCTGAATGAATATGAACCAACTCTTGGCTCTGTCTGTATTTTTAGTTTTTTCGGTGATCTGAAAATGGCTATCTCGTAATCTATGATGCTCGAACACAACTAAATCAACTCTAAATCTCCTTCTCTGTTAGGTAAGAGCATGAACTAAAAATTACTCAGCTGATGAATTTCAGTATAGTATGGAATACTTATATATATATATATATATATGTGTGTGTGTGTGTGTGTGCGCTTAAGGTTTGAATAAGGACCAGGTCATGATCTGCCTAAAAAAATACTATGCTTAGAGCTGTCTCTCCGACTAATTCTGATACTTTAAACAAAAACATATTTGAAAGTCATCAGAGCTTACTATAGACTTCTTGTACAATATTCAACAGAATAAAACAATTTTGACAAATAGGGGCATTCCGAGAATCGAACTCGGGACCTCTCGCACCCAAAGCGAGAATCATACCACTAGACCAAATGCCCATTGTTGGTTGCAATTTATAAATTAAACAGCTCTGATCTCATCTCGGTGCTAATATATAGCTGTCTTTTTTGGATTTCTTTTGTGCTGCCTTCATTGACTTTTTTGCATTCTTTATTTTTGTGAATAGTACTAGCAAAAATATATAAAAACTAAGACCCTTATTTCTAGATTGCCTGTAAAACTTAATCTAGAATCAAGAAAAGTCATTACAGCTTTATCACAGACTTAAAACACGTATTTATAGTTAGTAAATTCCTTGGAGCAATGTGTAAAACATTCTGGTGTTTAAAAGAAAGAAAAAATAGGGGCATTCCGAGAATCGAACTCGGGACCTCTCGCACCCAAAGCGAGAATCATACCACTAGACCAAATGCCCTCAACTGATCTCTATGATGTTTCTTTTGCAATTATTAAAAACAAAAGAGTCTCTCTTTCTTTCTCCATCTTCTATTTTGATTACTTTTTTTTGTTTACATATATTGTTCTAAATTGTGAAGATGTGCTAATTTTAGACAAATGAGCAAGAAGGTAAGCATTAGGTTTTCTAAATGCAAGGTTCTGCAATTTGATTGTTGGTGGAAGCCTTGCAGCAAATGCAAAACATTAAGGAGTCTAAATGAACAAAAAGCAGGGGGCATTGACTTTCAAAAAATAAAAATAAAAAGAGGGGCATTCCGAGAATCGAACTCGGGACCCGAGAATCATACCACTAGACCAAATGCCCTCCGCTGATCTCTATGACGTTTCTTTTGCAATTATTAAAAACAAAAGATCCTCTCTTTCTTTATCCATCTTCTATTTTGATTACTTTTTTGTTTACATATATTGTTCTAAATTGTGAAGATGTGCTAATTTTAGACAAATGGGCAAGAAGGTAAGCATTAGGTTTTCCATGTAAGTGCAAGGATCTGCAATTTGATTGTTGGTGGAATTCTTGCAGCAAATGCAAAACATTAAGGAGTCTAAATCAATAAAAAGCAGGGGGCATTGACTTTCAAAAAATAAAAAATAAAAATAAAGAGGGGCATTCCGAGAATCGAACTCGGGACCTCTCGCACCCAAAGCGAGAATCATACCACTAGACCAAATGCCCTCAACTGATCTCTATGATGTTTCTCTAGCAATTAGATATTAGTTTAGTGGTAAGCACCTCATACTTCCTCCCTAACGGGTTGTGGGTTCATGTCACAGTTAGGTGTTGAAGAGCTGGTTTTTCTGAATTCCATTAAGTGTATACGTTATTATTTTTTATTTTTTATTTCTGAGATAAACGAATTTACAATAAGTTTTGGATGGCAATATGAATGACATTTTCTGTAGTTTTCATCCTCTGCCTTTTTTGTATTTTTTTTATTATGTTGTGTGTGTTTATGTTGACAACTTGGTACTGCCAATGAATGTTACTGGTGATAGCTCCCTCAGTATCAATCTCAAAATAAGATGCAAAATTTTTTATCAGCAATTTTGTAGTAACTTGTTTGCCGATACTCCCGGAAAAGTCTGAATAGATTCTAGTTGCTGGATCTTGTGAAGCAGCAACTAAGACAAACAAAGAAATTTGCTAAGAATGGGGCATTCCGGCAATTGAACTCTAAACCTCTCGCACTCCAAGCGAGAATCATACCACTAGACCAAACACCCTCGGCTGGTACTTGTGCTACTGAACTCTCTTGTAATAAAAAAAAGTCACTCAGCTATGATATTTAAATATGATGGTCTAACTCCTATAATGTGAGGGCATAGGTTCACTGGTAACTAATACCAGTGAGGAAAGCGTTAAGGCTATAATATCTGTTCTGTTACCATTTTCTGTTTGAACATTAGCCTGTGAATGGCAGGTGACTGTTAAAATATACAAGATGACAATAGGGGGCATCTGAGAATTTAAATCGAGACCTAGTGGACCTGAAGCAAGAATTCTACCACTAAGCCAAATGCCCACCAGGTATTCATGATGTTTGTTGTTCAAATAAGTTGTTCGATGATGGGTTTATTTCTTCTTTTGGGCATCCCAGTCTGTGTGAGTGGATGAATGTGTTTGTGAGTAAGTTCTGACATGGCCCCTTTGATATATGCACCTATTTTTGTATATTATTTTTATAAGGGAAAACTTCTGTCAAGGTCTAAGACTACATGTGCTCTCAGTTGACTTGGTTAAGGAATAAACTATTAAAATAAGGTCTGTTTTCATTTATAGACTCCCAACTAAACCCTTAATTCAAAATTAAAGAATTGTTTTTTTAGGAGAAAATTTATAAAAATTTATTACAGCAGTTTAACAGCCTAAAACGAGCATATTCCTTTTGCGTTAAAATGTGCTGAAATCTAGATTAACAAAAACGGGGGCATTCCGAGAATCGAACTCGGGACCTCTCGCACCCAAAGCGAGAATCATACCACTAGACCAAATGCCCTCAGCTGATCTCTAATGATGTTTATCTTGTATTGAATGTTTTTATAATTTCATCAATTGTTTTTTTGTGCAGTTTCCAAATATATAATTTGATTGTCCTAATTAGTATTTGAAAGAAATCAATCAGAAAGGTGTGAATTCCTAGGACAAACAAACACTTGTAAGTTCTACAATGGGAGCATATATGCAAGCAACTTTTTTTTTTCTTTCCATCTGCATCTGTGTGATAATAGTGTCATATATGAAAAAGCTGGTGATTAGCTCCAGGTTCTAGTCACAATATTAGCCGTAGACCAGAAAATTGTTTGTTATTATTGCTTTTTTTTTTTTTTTTTTTTTTTTTTTTTTAATAACATGTGTTTAAGAAGTAGAACAAGATTATCTACTATAGATTTATGCTATAAAAACGGGGGCATTCCGAGAATTGAACTCAGGACCTCTCGCACCCTAAGCGAGAATCATACCATTAAACCAAATGCCCATATTTGATACTACTGAGCTGCCTTGACAGCGAAAGTTCATTTGTCAAGGTGTTATTTAAATCTTTCTGCCATGCTCATTTTTATCAGGGGTATCTTTCAGACGGTAGATTAGTACGGGTACATTCTTAAAGCATGCACAATTAAGGAAGATAAACCATTTTACTTATTATAGTATTATATTGGACCAGTGTTTTGGTGCAGAACCGATACAATAATTGCTAGCAGATTCTACTTCTCAAAATATAAAATATACGTAAACTATTCAATTTATAGAGGGGCATTCCGAGAATCGAACTCGGGACCTCTCGCACCCAAAGCGAGAATCATACCACTAGACCAAATGCCCATATCTGATATTATTGAGCTGCATGTACATCAAAAGTTCATTTGTCAAGGTGTTCAAATCTTACTGCCATAATTATAATTTATTTGGTATCAGTCAGCCGGTAGATTTGTACGAGTACGCACTTAAAGCATGCACAACTGACGGAAAATAAACTCTTTTTACTTACTTTACTACCATCTTGGAGCAGTATTTTGGTACAGAACTGATGCAATAATAATTAGCAGATTCTACTTATCAACAAATAGAATATACATAAAACTATCTATTTTTTAGTGGGGCATTCCGAGAATCGAACTCGGGACCTCTCGCACCCAAAGCGAGAATCATACCACTAGACCAAATGCCCTCAGCTGATCTTTATGCTGTTCATTTTGCAACTGATCTTTTTGAAGAATTGATTTCTTATGTTGTGGTTTCTCTTCTAGAAGCTCAGGCTACTATCATCTGTGTAGTACAACTTATATACTGTGTGGCATCTAGGAAGAACTGTCATTGTAAAATTCAGCGATTAATATTTTGAAGAAGCCTTGGTTGTCTGGTCACAGCATAGATCTGTCTAGTATGAGATAAATTTAGATGCAAATCTATTGTTTTAGATAGATTATTGCCTCGTACACTACCCACTTGGTTAATTTTTGGGAGCATAGGTTATTGCTTAGATATCTTAACGGTGTAGAGGCATGAAGAAGTAAATAAAACATATCTTAGTGGCCAGTATCCTATAGTACTTGTCCAGGATTGCTGGTAGGTACCCATAATGAAACAGCTTAAGTAACAAGTTTTGCTGTCTATTGATCTGACAATATATTGTTGGGACTGTTTTGTAAAATATTCAAACGTAATACTTTGTGATATTTTATTTTCCAGAAGGAATTTATTTTTATCTTTATGTTCTAAAACATGGCCTGTTTGGTCAATTTGTGCTTTTTGGTGTTTGGAAGTGTGTGCATAAAGTTTTCGTGTTGATATCTTTTACCATATTTTTTATGTAGGTTTATTTGCAGGATTACATAATCATATTGATTGGGACAGATGTGTTCAGAGATTAGAGGTAAGTTCTAACATGGCCACAGGAATATCAGCATCTGCTTGTCAGTAATTGCATGTTCATAATAGTCTTACCAGTTAAAATATTCATCAATTAAATATTATCTCAGGTTGCATGTATGTTTAGTTGACTGGGATCAAGAAATAGAATAAAGTGTCATAATAGAAACTGTTTATTTATAGACTCCCAGAAACACTGAATATTAAAGTTAGTTATAACATGTAACAAATCATAAACTTCATTGGTGCTAGTCGATGTATAGCAGGAATCAGTAAAACATAAAAAGATGTTTATATTAATAAAAACAGGGGCATTCCGAGAATCGAACTCGGGACCTCTCGCACCCAAAGCGAGAATCATACCACTAGACCAAATGCCCATTTCTGTAATTATATGAGTTCATTTTAGTTAATTTGTTGAATGCTTTGTATTTAATTGCAAACTTCATCTTTCTGTTGGAAAGTAGTTTACAGGTTATTTAGGCACAGAATGTCAGAATTTGGAGTTTGTTTACCATTCTGGCTGTTAAATCATTGTTTATGAGCTTGTTCAAGTGCAATTGATTCCACAGCAGTATAATAAGTAAATATTTTTTTTCCAAATTGCAGATCCCTATTATGAAATAGGCATTGGAACAGATTAGAGTTTTGTAATAATAGATCCTTTGCCGAGGAACTACCAGGCTGTGCTGCTTACAAAATAAGTTTAAAATAAACATGGAATTATCTTTACTAAAAGGGGCATTCCGAGAATCGAACTCGGGACCTGGC